>NW_007766498.1:2431-3017 GCF_000696425.1 Galeopterus variegatus | reverse complement strand
AGGTGGTGAGCATGCTGATGGTACTGATCTGATCACCATATCTTGGGCACAGGTGCTGATGGTCAGCTCTGTGCCCCTTGAATATGTATAATCAATAAAAATTTTTAAAAATCATTGCTCTATAAGAAATATTAACAACATCTTTATTAATTTAAATTGAAATATATAGAATATATGTTATGGACTGAATATTCATGTCCACCAAATTTCATATGTTGAAAGTTAATCCTCAGTGTGATGAAATTTGGAGGTTGGAGTCTTTAGGAGGTAATTAGGTCATGAGGAACAAGCCCTCATGTATAGGATTAANACTGGTGAGGATGTGGAAAAAGAGGAACTCTTCTACACTGTTGATGGCACTGTAAATTGGAACAGCCACTATGGAAAACAGTATGGAGGTTTCTCAAACAAATACAGGGAGCTACCATATGATCCAAAAATTGCACTTCTGGGTATATACCCAAAGGAATGGAAATCATCACGTTGAAGGGATACATGCACTCCATGTTCATCACAGCTCTATTTACAGTAGCCAAGATATGGAACCAAAGTAAATGTCCATCAATGGCCGACTGAATCAGGAAAA
>NW_007766498.1:0-235 GCF_000696425.1 Galeopterus variegatus | reverse complement strand
GGGTTTTCCTTTCAGTACACTTCATTATAATTGATGAGTCTACATTGATACATCATTTTTAATTCAAAGTTCATAGTCTACACCAGGGTTCAATCTTGGTGTAGGACATTCAATAGGTTGAACACATGTATAATGATGTACATCCACCACTGTACTACCATGCAGAGTCGGTCATTGCCCTAATCATCATTTGTGCTCTGCCTGTTCATCCCTCCCGCACCCCAACCAACCCTTG
>NW_007766497.1:5890-6172 GCF_000696425.1 Galeopterus variegatus | reverse complement strand
CACCTCTCACATGGATTGCCCTCCATGATGTACGTGGGCCTCATCTTCTCAGTTCAAGCCCAAATACAACAAGAAGACTGAGCTCCTCTGAGCAAGAGGAAAGGCTCCCGCACACGGCCTTTGAGCTGGACTGCAACTGCACCATCAGCTCCTCCGGTTCCAGCCCGACGGCCTCTGCTCCTGAGCTGCAGCATCTGCTCCCCTGCACCTCCAGCCTGTGTACTAACCAACGTCCATGATCAAGTGAGCCAACTTCCTACAGTAAATGTCTTTCTACATACA
>NW_007766497.1:2537-3427 GCF_000696425.1 Galeopterus variegatus | reverse complement strand
TGTATAGTTTTTTTAAATGAGAAATGATCTAACCATATATGTTTCTTTGAAATTTCCATTTAACTAATAAGAGGTTAATACACATCTTTACTTATTATTAAATTATGCTATATATTTTATTTTTCAATTAAATAATATTGTTTAACATATCTATTAAAGTATTAAATATATGCATATATAAGGAAAAAGTAGTATGTGAATGGACCCTAATACCATTTTCTAAAGCTCAGTGTTGTTGCAGAATGCCCCACTATCATTTTGTTGTATATGCTTTTATTCTTTTCTTACACACATTTATGCTTAACCTTGAAGGTATATATTTCATAAAACTATGTCATACTTTGCATATTTATATTTATTTAAATCGATAAATAAACTGCTTGAATGTGCCAAATTTTTTAACAAGGACTTTTCTTATAAATAATTGCATCTAACAGTGGGGCATATTTCCAAAGGCTTTTTGATGAATATTAATTTCTTCCTTTTGAATGTTTGTACAACTTTACATTTGATCATCAGTGGTTAAATAAATAAATTTCTGTTCACACATTCTCCTCAATACTGGACCTCACAGTAAAAGGAAGTAAAACAAAATAAAAATGAATAAAACTTGAATTTAATATATGAAAAACTCCATCTCATTGTTTCTTTATTGTGCTATTATTTATTTCAGCAAAGATACTGGTATGAGTACAAGTCAACAAAACTGACCTTCTGGAAACACAAAAAAGGTAAAATAGAAACATAACTTCCTTTTCAATGAAACTAAGAAGTAACCCCGAACGTCATGCTAGATCTCTGGAAACCATCTGTGTGCTGTGATCACCACTGGGCACAAGTGAAGACTGGTCACAAGTGAAAGGGACACTATCACAGAAAGCAAATTGAAA
>NW_007766497.1:0-269 GCF_000696425.1 Galeopterus variegatus | reverse complement strand
ACTTCTGGGATTGCATGTTCAAATACTTTAGTAAGTGGGCATGAAAGTGGACCTAAAAGGAAAATTGAGTGAAAATTAGTTGTATGTGTATTTAGAAAGCCTGCCCACCCTCTCCTGATCAGCCGCCTCTATTGCAGACTGACAGAAAATCAAAGGTGATTTACTTTGAGGAGTCTTTGAAGCGGGATACCAGGCACAGATGTTCTATCACCTCTCACATGGATTGCCCTCCATGATGTACGTGGGCCTCATCTTCTCAGTTCAAGCCC
>NW_007766496.1:5924-6172 GCF_000696425.1 Galeopterus variegatus | reverse complement strand
TTGGTATTGACATTATGCTTGATATTTGTTTTCTTCAGATTCAGGCTTTAATCAATGTACATTTTTCCAATTGATTAAACCAACGAAAATCCAATAGGAAAGAAAAGGGGGAATAAACAAGCATATAGAACCTCAGTTTTCAGCCTTCAATAACATAAATTAAAGAAAAAAATGAAAGAATTCACTGGGACCTTGGTCATTTTCTACTGCTCTTAGAAAATGTCCAGTAACTAGGATCTGTGTCTTTT
>NW_007766496.1:0-334 GCF_000696425.1 Galeopterus variegatus | reverse complement strand
TTTTTTTTGTTAATAAAATAAAAATAGAAATGTCAAAAAAAAAATGAGAGAGAGAGAAAGAAATTCACTAAAACTTCAATGCCTGGAAATATTTACTTCTCTATGGAAATGATCTGCTTTCTCGGTATGCAGATGCAAATCACGTAAATTTTGTGGTTTTCTGGCTGAAATCGGCTGCCAAAGATATTGGACATAATTGAGTAGCTCAACATAAATGACCTATAAGGTCTTAGTTTTTTCTTAATATTCCAAATTTTAGAATTCTGAGCAGATTCTGACCTATATATTCTCCATTCCAAGTTTGCCTTGGTATTGACATTATGCTTGATATTTG
>NW_007766495.1:5922-6172 GCF_000696425.1 Galeopterus variegatus | reverse complement strand
CTGAGGGTTGCGATCCGTTGCCGGTCACGAAAAAAAGACAAAAAGGAAAAAAAAAAAAAGTCTTAAAAATTAATACTGCATTTTTATATGTAACTTAAACTAAAATTATTAAAATAAACTATAAAATAAATGGAAGGAAGATAGTGCAATAAAGTTCTGATTAATTCTAATGGTGAATATTTTCAAGGTTATTTTTAAAAATAAGGCAACACTATTTTTAATAATGAAATGTAATATTGCTGTTTTTTTT
>NW_007766495.1:0-430 GCF_000696425.1 Galeopterus variegatus | reverse complement strand
ATTGCAAGATGGTGGAAGCAGAGAGAGCAGAGAGAGAGCAAGACAAACTCTCCTCTTCTTTAAAAGCTCTCAGAGTCACGCTCCTGACCACCATTTTTAATCCATTCATTACTGCATGATCCTACAATCCAATTCCTCTTCAAGGCTCCACCTTTTCAATTACCATTATAGGATTTCCCATGCTATTACCAGTCGCAGTGGGGGTTAAGTTTCTAATACATAAAACTGGGGGGACACAATTAAGCTTCAGTGAGTTTTGGGGAGACATAATTCAATCCACTACAGTTATCAAGTGTTTTCTTATTTCTTCTTTATGGGTGGAAGTGAGGTCTTTTCCAGCTTTCTATATTTTAAGCAGAAACTAAAATTTGACAGTTTTGATTTACAGTAATATGTGAATAAATGCTGAAATTGTCTAGAATCATTGCTA
>NW_007766494.1:5767-6172 GCF_000696425.1 Galeopterus variegatus | reverse complement strand
TGCAAGTCCATGTTGATTCATACGTTAGATGTAGGCTATTTTTACCATTCGTGTGTGTGTGTGTGTGTGTGCGCACGTGCATATTTGCTTAAAATCAATGCATTTCTAGACCAGGTTCAGGTAACTGAAAGGCCTTTATAAGTAGTTTATTGTCTAGACAAGGTGTGTTGCAAACACAATCTGGAGCAAAGTGGGGATGAACTTCTTCCTAAAGATGGGCTTAGAAATTCTAATCCAGTAAATTGTTTCCTTTCTCTAGTAGCAGGGCTGAGTCGTACCTGCCTGCTAGACCACGATTCACAGGTTTAGCCAAGGAACCCAGGCACAGACCACCAAAAACAAGACCAGCCAATCCACGCCATGTTATGGTACAGGTTTCACAATTCAAATCGCCTGTATGCAAAG
>NW_007766494.1:0-525 GCF_000696425.1 Galeopterus variegatus | reverse complement strand
CACAATGGAATACCATTCAGCCATAAAAAAATGAAAGAAATCATGTCATTTGTGGCAACAGTGATAAACTTGGAGGGCATTATATTAAGTGACATAAGCCAGGCACAGAAGGACACATGCTACGTGACCTCACTAGTACGTGGAATATAAGGGGGAAAAAAGATATAATAGAAGTAGAGAAAAGAACAGTAGTTACCAGAGGCTGGGGATGGGGTGGGAATAGGGAAATAGGGAGAGGCTGGCCAACGGGTACAAAAGTCACAATTGGAAGGAATAAGGTCTGATGTTCTATTGCACATTTGGGTGACTATGGATAACAGTTAAGCTTTGTATATTATATAGAAGCTAGAGGAGAGGCTTTTGAATGTTTTTGCCATAAAGAAATGATAAATGCATGAGGTAATTGATACATTAACTACCCTGTCCTGATAATTATACAACCTACATATGTATCAAAATATCATATTGTAGTCCATAAGTGTGTACAATTACAATGTGTAAGTGAAAATAAAAGAAAAGAAAAAC
>NW_007766493.1:5849-6172 GCF_000696425.1 Galeopterus variegatus | reverse complement strand
GCCAGAACAATGTGTCTGCAAAACAGCAAAAATCCGTGACCTACACAAAGGTATGTAGAGAACCAGAAATGGTAAAGGCATGAATAAATATTTAGAAGATTTTATTTTTCATTTTAAAATTTCTTTAAAATGGACTGTTCAATGTAAAAATAAAAAATGTATTGTGGAGTTTCTAATATACGCTCCTCAAGAGCACAAGGGACAAAAGTGGGACTCAGTGGAGTGCCATCTCTTCTCAACTCTGCATTCATTGACATCACTTTGGAAGCTTGAAATCATCCACGGCAGGAGTATTCACTCTATGAAATTGGAAAATGCTACAA
>NW_007766493.1:0-338 GCF_000696425.1 Galeopterus variegatus | reverse complement strand
TACCAGAGGTTAAGCATTGTCTTAAGTTAGCAATAGCCATCAGATACTTTGGCCCTAAGTATTTTTCATAAGTTGTTTTGTTCTGAAGGTTAGCCAAACATTCCGTGTCATCACTGAACAGCAGGTCCTTGGCTGAGTAGTCAAACAACTGGAACATCGCATATTCAAACCCATTTCTTCCAAAGAGCTCCTGGATCAGACAGACAGACAGACAGTGAGTGATCATGGGCTCCAGGAAGCACGGGGTTGTGTATTCTTCTTTAGAAGACCTGAGCTCAGGGCCGGCCCGGTGGCACACTGCTACAGTGCGCCGCTTGGGAGTGCGGTGGCACTCCCGC
>NW_007766492.1:5833-6172 GCF_000696425.1 Galeopterus variegatus | reverse complement strand
TTGGTATAAATATTTGGCAAATGATATAAGTTAAAATAAAGATACTTTCTGGTTTCTCTTTCTTCAAGTGTTTGTTTACACATCAAGGCCTCCAGCCCACCACCTCCACTCCTCCATCAATGTGTAGTATCTTTTCCCCTGACATTTCTGTAATAAAGGCAGTATATCAATCTGTGAGATAAATGTGCATTTTCCTGGGGTATCAACTTTATTACAAAATTTGGAGGAAAAAAATGTCCAATAACTGGTGAGAATTAAAACATAATTTTTGTCTCTTCCTGGGACTCTTATTGACCTTATCTACTACTTCTACTTTGTCTCTGACTTGTATTTTTTTTT
>NW_007766492.1:0-268 GCF_000696425.1 Galeopterus variegatus | reverse complement strand
TTCATTTAGACTAATTATACCAAATGCCTGTAGGAACTCATTTTAACAACCCCTAGAGCCAGGGAAATGATGATTTTTTTCTCATATTCTGGTTTGTTGAGTTCCTCCTTTCTTTTCCTATATGAATTTCCTAGTGATAAGCATAAGAATAACTTCTGAGTGTGCATGTGTGTGTGTGTGCATGCGTGCGTGTGGACAGACATGCACTTGGTATAAATATTTGGCAAATGATATAAGTTAAAATAAAGATACTTTCTGGTTTCTCTTT
>NW_007766491.1:5696-6172 GCF_000696425.1 Galeopterus variegatus | reverse complement strand
GTATATGCCTGGCTCAGCTGGTTAGAGAATGATGCTGTGAAGGCCAAGATAAAAGGTCTGTTTTTGGCCTAATTAATTTGCTCGGTTGATGGCCAGGTAGTGTCCACTCACTCACACTTGCATGCCATGCTGATCCATGTTGAGGACCTACTACACACAGTGCATTTTACAGGCATTCTATGCATCAGTTTTCCAAAAGAGTCATAATAGGCATCATTATCCCCATACTACATATAAGCCTCAGGAAGACTGTGACCTAATACCACAACTAATAAATGGCATGGCCAGGACTCAGACCAGGATTGGACTGAACCCAAAATCTCTCTTCCTTCTTTGTCAAACTGTTGTTGAATTGTGCTATGCAGCTCCACAACTGCCAGAAAAAGTAAAGCCACTCAAAGCACATGCTTCGCCGGTGATGGATTAATAGTGGCATCTCCCTGCAGAACATACATCATGGTTATTCTTAGCATGCT
>NW_007766491.1:0-463 GCF_000696425.1 Galeopterus variegatus | reverse complement strand
TCCATGTGAAGTCAGCCCATAAGGGTAGTCTCTCATTTATGATGCTGGTATCAGGCTTGCTGGAGTCTTCCAACATTTAACATTAGGCACGGTACATTGCGTATATATAAATCAAATTAACATACACTGTCACTGCCCAGTTGAGCAGCTGTATTCTTTGTGTTAAATTTCATAGTTAAAATGAAACACTTTTCCATTACTAGATTGCAACTCCACTGGGCGACTGCTGCAACGGTTACCTGTGAGAATTAAGCCTTGTAATGCCAGTCCTGTCTCAAAATGGCAACTGCAAATTGGATTTACAAAGTGACTAAGGAGCTGCTAATTGCCACCATAACAAAACAATGATGTTGATTCAAATCTTCGAACCCAAAGTTTGTATAAACTCAGCACCATCAGTCAGTATATGCCTGGCTCAGCTGGTTAGAGAATGATGCTGTGAAGGCCAAGATAAAAGGTCTGT
>NW_007766490.1:5921-6172 GCF_000696425.1 Galeopterus variegatus | reverse complement strand
GATTTTGTGTCCTGCAATGTTACTGAAATTATTAACCATCTCTAAGAATTTTTTGATAGATTCTTTAGGTTTTTCTGTATATGATATCATGTCATCTGCAAATAGGGATAGTTTGACATCATCTTTTCCAGTCTGGATGCCCTTTATTTCTTTTTCTTGACTGATTGCTCTGGCTAGTACCTCCAGTACCATGTTAAATAGAAGTGGTGAGAGTGGACATCCTTGTCTTGTTCCTGTTCTTAAGGGAAAAG
>NW_007766490.1:0-507 GCF_000696425.1 Galeopterus variegatus | reverse complement strand
TTAATTTGAAATCAGGTAGTGTTATGCCTCTGGCTTTATTTATTTATTTATTTTTGCTCAGAATTGCTTTGGCTATTTGGGGTCTTCTGTTTTTCAATATGAACGTTAGGATTTTTTTTTTCTATTTCTGTGAAGAATGTCATTGGTATTTTGATGGGGGATTGCATTGAATCTATAGTTCATTTTGGGTAGTATGGGCATTTTCCCAATGTTAATTCTTTCAATCCAAGAGCATGGTATATCTTTCCATCTTTTTGTGTCTTCTTTAATTTCTTTCAGTAGTGGTTTGTAGTTCTCATTGTAGAGATCTTTCACCTCTTTAGTTAAATTTATTCCTAGGCATTTTATTATTTTTTTGTGACTATTGTAAATGGGCTTACTTTCTTGATTTCTCTTTCTGTTAGGTCGTTAGTGGAGAATATAGATGTAACTGATTTTGAGGCATCGATTTTGTGTCCTGCAATGTTACTGAAATTATTAACCATCTCTAAGAATTTTTTGATAGAT
>NW_007766489.1:5900-6172 GCF_000696425.1 Galeopterus variegatus | reverse complement strand
TGATGGTCTGTGTGATTCGTCTGAGCTTGTAAACATGATCCCCAAAACAAACAAAACAAAAACCCACTGTCTCACCCGTTTTTTATCCTATTGACAGAGCATAGGAACAGTAATTGTATCATGTTAATTACATGATAAAAGCATTAAAACATTATGGGTATTTTTCACTAAACAAATAAAGCCAAAGTCGGCTCCTTAGGGAAAACAGTGTCACTCCTGCTGGAGAGCAAAACTTGAGAGAATGGAACCAGAAAGAAACTAATTCACTGTGT
>NW_007766489.1:0-398 GCF_000696425.1 Galeopterus variegatus | reverse complement strand
TTGTTTTTGTTTTCCCTGAACTTCACTCTGTGTTTGTTTGACTATAGAGCATCCTAACCTCATCCAATATTTTAGAATGAGGTTTGTTTCTTTTTGCTTACAACCTCTGTTTGACTTGTAAACCCGAGGAAGCTGAGAGAGTGACTATCAAGCACAGAAATAGAATGCAGGTTTTCTTACTTTTTGGACTGAACTCTAACTCAGAAAACTGGAAGGCCAGATCCCAGATGGGTTGCTTTCTCTTTTATACCTAGCATTAGGACAACCTCCATAAGAAGTGACCTACTTTCTTATAAGTAGTTATTCTTATATTTTGACCCATCTACAGGTACATGGCTGATGGTCTGTGTGATTCGTCTGAGCTTGTAAACATGATCCCCAAAACAAACAAAACAAAA
>NW_007766488.1:5722-6172 GCF_000696425.1 Galeopterus variegatus | reverse complement strand
TTTTTTTGACTCCACATCCATATCCCATGTCTTTTATGCTAATATTGTTTGCTCTTTGCTCCACAAAATAAATACAGACTTTCATTCTTTTATCCAATCCTTTGTGAATACTAGCAGTAGAAATAATCTATAAAAAATAAAACTGACAGAAGTGGAGTAGACTTACGTTTCCTTATTCTTTCCTAAGTACAACTAAAACCCCTGAACATTATATGTGAAAAAAACATGAGAAGACTATGACAAGTGGAGAGAAGGCAGACTGGCTGGAGACTTCAGGACCTGAGGCACCACACAGTGGTAAGCTCCTTGGGTTTTCTTTTCGCCTCATGTATCCTACATTTGGAGCTGAAGAAACTGACAATCCCAACAACTGCAAACAAAAAACCCCACAGCAAAAGCCTGCCCTTTCTAGCCAAAGGACCAGGAAAGGGCAGCCTAACAAGACAGAAA
>NW_007766488.1:0-229 GCF_000696425.1 Galeopterus variegatus | reverse complement strand
ACTTAATAGTGCTGCTTTGTGTGGTATAACCATTTTGCAATCCACATGCTGGTTTCCTAAATGGGCTGCATGCTACTTGAGGCCAGGGTCATTGTCTTAGATTCCTTTAAACTCACACTTAACATGGTGGTCAATATACAGCCAAAATAAAAGCCATAAAACAGGGTTTTTTTGACTCCACATCCATATCCCATGTCTTTTATGCTAATATTGTTTGCTCTTTGCTCCA
>NW_007766487.1:5928-6172 GCF_000696425.1 Galeopterus variegatus | reverse complement strand
AGCAGCAGAGTTATCCACTGATCTCCCACCCCGTGGTTGGTGATGGAAAGCAGCGTTTAAGGGGTTGACATATTCTGAGCTGGGTGGTCCCACCGGTACTTCTCTTTCCACCCTGATTGCTGGTGAAAGGTAGTACTGGGCTGTGAGAAGTGACTATTCTGCACTTTTTATTATTATTGAAGATACCATTTGGGTGTGAGAAATTACTCAGGGACTAATAACCAGCTTTCTTCTTGAAGGAGTT
>NW_007766487.1:0-564 GCF_000696425.1 Galeopterus variegatus | reverse complement strand
AAGCACAGTGTGCTTCAGTTACATCCATGTTGTCACAAGTAGCATGATTTTTCTTTTTTTTCAGGCTGAATAATATTCCTTTGCCTGTATATGCCTTTTGTTTTCTGCTCAACTGTGTGTGGGCATTTAGTTTGTTTCCATGTATTTGCCTTTGTAAATAATGGTGCCAGCTCTATGAGTTCCTGATATTGATTCCTTTGGAAGTATATCAAGAAGGAAAATTGTTACATTATATGGTACTTCTATTCCTAATTTTTGAAGTAACTCCATGCTGTTATTCATTTGTGTCTTTACAAATAAACATTCTCACTATCAGTGTACAAGCATTCTCTTCTCTCCGCTGCCTCACCAACACTATTTCGCTACTGTCTATTTGATAATTGTCATCATAATAGACTTCATGTAAAATCTCATGTTGTTTTTGATTTGCATTTTCCTGGCAATTAGTGATGTTGAGAACATTCTGAGACATCTGTTGGCCCTTCGTATGTATTTTATTTTCTTTTTTTAGAAATGTCTATTCTCAACAATTTAGCCAAATTGAGTTATTTGTTCTTTCCTTTA
>NW_007766486.1:5795-6172 GCF_000696425.1 Galeopterus variegatus | reverse complement strand
GCTGTCCGGCCCAGCAGATGGCCACTGTCCACAGGGCAGGCATTCATCTCCCCCACCCCCAACCCCGGCTTGAGTCTGCCATTGTGTTTCTTCTGCCATGTGACTCAGCTGTGTACTTCCCTTCTGAGGAAGTTGTGGACGTGAAAACTGTGCTCTTTCCTCCCTCTCTTCTTCTCTCCCTGTTTTTTTTTTTTCCCCCTTCCCTCCGCTCCCTCCCTCCCTTCCTTCCTCTCTCCCTTTCTCTCTTCCCCTCTCTCTTCCTTTCTCCCTTCCTCTCTCTCTTCCTTTCTCCCTTTCTCCCTTTCTCCTTTTCTCCCTTCCTCTCTCCCTTCCTTCTCTCCCCTTCTTTCTTTCTTCCTTCCTTCCTTTATTTCTCA
>NW_007766486.1:0-361 GCF_000696425.1 Galeopterus variegatus | reverse complement strand
CCTCATGTACTTTTTTGTAATCAGAACATTTAAAATCTGTTCTCTTAGTGATCTTCAAGAATATAATACATTGCTATTAACTGTCGTCACCATGATGTACAGTAGATCTCTCCAACTTTTTTCTGCTGTCTAACTGGAATTTTGTATTCTTTGACCAGCATTTTCCTAATCCTCCCAAACCCCAGCTCTGGTAACCACATTCTACTTTCTGGTTCTATGAGTTCCACTTTTTAGATTCCACATATAAGTGAGATCGTGAGGTATCAGTCTTTTTGTACCTGGCTCACTTCACTTAATATAATGTCTTCCAGGTTCATCCATGTTCCGTTGTGCACGTATACCACATTTTCTTTATCTGTTC
>NW_007766485.1:5922-6172 GCF_000696425.1 Galeopterus variegatus | reverse complement strand
AATCTTCCCCGAAGAATACAACTGATTTACTCTCTCAGTTACCATCTCTGAGGCTTATGTAGCAGATCACTTGTCCACAGAATGGTAGAATAGTGAGGTTCAAGGACAGCAGATGGTCTGTAAAGAAAAACAGTTTAGATACTCACTTCTTTTTACTCCTTCATCACTTATTAGATTTCTGTAATATTCCTTTGTCATCAGATAACACTTTAATGTGACATTTGAGAATGGAAGATGAGTGAACTAAGTG
>NW_007766485.1:0-298 GCF_000696425.1 Galeopterus variegatus | reverse complement strand
AGTCACCCATTGATGGACACTTAGGTTGGTTCCATATTTTTGCTATTGTAAATAACGCTGCAGTGAATATGGGTGTGCTGGTATCCCTTCGACATGATGATTGCCATTCCTTTGGATATATGTCCAATAGTGGGGTTGCTGGATCATATGATAGTTCTATCTGAAGTTGTTTGAGGAACCTCCATACTGTTTTCCACAATGTCTGTACTAATTAACTGTCCCACCAACAGTGTAGATGAGTTCCCATCCTCTCCAACATTAGTTGTTCTTGGTCTTTTTAATAATGGCCAGTCTAACT
>NW_007766484.1:5758-6172 GCF_000696425.1 Galeopterus variegatus | reverse complement strand
AAAAGAGGGCTTACTGCTTGGAATTAGATATTATTGGAAACTTTAGAAAAAGAAAAAGAGGGGGCCGGCCCGGTGGCGCACTGCTACAGTGCGCCGCTTGGGAGTGGGGCGGCGCTCCTGCCGAGGGTTCGGATCCCACATACAGACTGGTTCCCGCTCACTGGCTGTCGTATAACTTCGTATAATGTATGCTATACGAAGTTATTACGAGAAAGGGTTGTACTGTCAAGACATGGAGCAAAAGAGGGCTTACTGCTTGGAATTAGATATTATTGGAAACTTTAGAAAAAGAAAAAGAGGCTAAGTATTGTATGTTCTTAACTTGGGATGAATAGTAGCTTAACTAAAATGGTAGTCCCATGGGACAAAAGGAAACCCATCATTTCAAAATGCAGTTTATAGTGTAATCATCTT
>NW_007766484.1:0-475 GCF_000696425.1 Galeopterus variegatus | reverse complement strand
TGCTTCTGCTGCAGTGCCAGCCCCAAAGAACCTGCAACACTCCCCTTTCTCTTTGTTCCCTGTCTAGAGAAGCACTGGAGTTCACAGCAGTAACCCTTCCTGACCAGGGGAGCCCACACTGCTCTCTTCCTCTGTGCCTGCACATGGCAGGGGGCAGGGGCACTGGGGCAGGACCCAGACTGGGGAAGGGGCAGCAGGAAGTCTCTGGAGCCTCCACAGTGGGCTGTGGGGGAAAACCTGTTTTGGAGAAAAGTATGTTTATGACAGAATAGGGGCATCTTAGGCACAGAGCAACTGTTGACCGCTGGATTGGGGCCGTGGCAAGCCTTATTGTTTCACCTCTAGTCAACCAGACAGTCACAGTTCAAGCTGAGGTAAGAGGGAACTTCACATCACACATTTCTTCCTGTAAGCAAAAGAGGGCTTACTGCTTGGAATTAGATATTATTGGAAACTTTAGAAAAAGAAAAAGAGG
>NW_007766483.1:5971-6172 GCF_000696425.1 Galeopterus variegatus | reverse complement strand
CCCGAAAAACACCAAAGGGATGCGCAGGGTTGAGGAGGGAGTGGAGACGGCTATTTCCTTCTGCTGGCCTTGCCTGAGCCGTGAGTCCTTCCAGCCTTCCCAGCTGTCCTTTGCCCTTCCGGTCCCAGCTCCCCCATTCCGCACCTGGGAAGACTCCCCACCTCTGGCCCTCCCTGCATCTCGGGGAGGACAGAAGAGCTG
>NW_007766483.1:0-568 GCF_000696425.1 Galeopterus variegatus | reverse complement strand
CAAGTTTCCTCCAGGTGTTTCTGGAGAAATGCCCAGAGAAAGCCTTGACTGTGCTTGGAAACGACTCAACTCAGATTTTGTGACTTTGGCTTCTTGGCGGAGGGCCACCACCAATCACTATGTGGAGGGGCGGCCTTCCTCATGGACTCTGCTTCAAGGCTTCCCAGAGGACAAGGTTCCCCTGGGGCTACCTGTAGGGTTATATCCACGGTTCCACCACACAGCAGTTCTTTCTTGGCAATGCCAACCCTGAACTTCTAGGATGCCAAGTTGCATTGATATCTGGGGTGAAGAGAGATGGGGGATGAATGACTCCTTCTCAAGACTTGGGTGGGGGCCGGCCCGTGGCTCACTCGGGAGAGTGCGGTGCTGATAACACCAAGGCCCCGGGTTCGGATCCCATATAGGGATGGCCGGTTCGCTCACTGGCTGAGCGTGGTGCTGACAACACCAAGTCAAGGGTTAACATCCCCTTACCGGTCATCTTTTATAAAAAAAAAAAAAAAAAGACTTGGGTGGCTCTTTATCCCTTAGGTGGTGGACAGCTCCACCTGTCCCTCTCTCACAC
>NW_007766482.1:5478-6172 GCF_000696425.1 Galeopterus variegatus | reverse complement strand
TTCCAAAGATAATGCCTCAGCCAGCTTCCTGATATCATTCCTTCATTTATCCTATAGACACCGAGGCATACATATTTAATCTTCCATGATTGTACATACAGCTAGAGACGGAAAAGGACTAGGAGTCATGTTCTCTCCTCTGGAGCTCCATTTGGGTACCAGCCGGAGAGAGAAAGGGTGGGAAGGGGAAGAGGGGGGGAGACAGAGACAGAGAAAGGAAGAGAAAGAGGAAGAGGGGGAGGGAGGGAGGGAGAGAGAAGAACAGAGAAAAACAGAGAGACAGAGAGGAAAAGGTGATGGGAATCAGGAAAGTATTCCTGAACCCACTGGGAGTGGAGTCTGCCCTGGGAGGCAAGAAACCAAGGGTATGTGAAAAGTCCCTCTCTGAGTAACTACGAGACTCTGTCTCCCAAGAGTGGCAAGGAGCCTAGGAGGGCAGGCCCAGATGGGGAGGCTTTTCCATAACTTGCCCCTATGTCTCTCCCAAGTCTCCCAACAGGGTCTCTAGTTCTAGCCAAGATACATTTTGGTCCTTGGCGAGCCCCAGGCATGGAGACAACATTGTCCTTTGCGCTGAAGCAGAATTGCATCCCAGATTTAGAAATGACTGGGCTGTGCAAAGGGATCTGACCAGACAGGAACTCGATCTGGGCCTCAGGACAGAAGACCAGTTGAATCAGAGGGACTGGGTCCG
>NW_007766482.1:0-608 GCF_000696425.1 Galeopterus variegatus | reverse complement strand
AGCAGCAACATCTCTGGGCTGAAGAAGATGGTTTGGATCCCCCTGACACCATCTGATTAGCCTTTTCCACTTGCAAGTGAGGGCAACTGTGGGGTGATAAGCTCTCCTTCTGGAATAAAATGTATAATTTCCGTCCCTAGTTTCTTCCTTCAACAGGAAAACTCCCTTCACCCTCATTCCACTGCAGGGGAAATGAAAGCTGAGCTCTTCTTTCCCCAGACCATGGCAGGGTGGGCCCTTTCTTCCTCCTCTGTCCTCAGACCCTGCCTCTTACCACCTGAAGACTAACTCCCACTTCCCTCAAAAGAGATGTGGAGTTTGGGCATCTATTATTCCTTGGTTGGTTTCTTGGAGCCTTTACCCTCCACAATTCCTCTGCTCTGCAGGGTGACCACCTAATGTCCCTTTCTTTACCTAACTCCCTCTTGTAATCAACAGCCTGCTAGGTCTCCCATTGAGAGCTCTCCTTCGCCAAGGTCACAGAACGCTTTTCCCAATCTAAGTAAGGTCCTTTGTGTGCCTAAGCACATTGAGTGTCTTCTATCACTTCCAAAGATAATGCCTCAGCCAGCTTCCTGATATCATTCCTTCATTTATCCTATAGACAC
>NW_007766481.1:5948-6172 GCF_000696425.1 Galeopterus variegatus | reverse complement strand
CAAAACGGGTCAGAGAAGCTTTTCAGCTTAGAATCCAGCATAAACTCACTGAACCGAAGGTGTGCTAGTTAGAAGAGATGTAGAAGTCAGAGGAGTTAGTTTTCAGAAATTAGACGCGAAATCACCCTGTAAACGGCTCTCAAACAGGCTTGAAAGGTGTGTTGAATATCTCTGCCAAAGACACTCACTGGAGGTTGAGGTTTCACAAGCCAGTTTTACTCTGA
>NW_007766481.1:0-296 GCF_000696425.1 Galeopterus variegatus | reverse complement strand
CGAAATCACATGGCAAATGGTTTTCAAACAGGCTTGAAAAGTGTGTTGAATATCTCTGCCAAAAACACTCACTGGAATTTGAGCTTTCACAAGCCGGTTTAACTCTGACGCAGGAGGGAGCAGAATGTGTTTCTCACATGTAGGTTGTAGGAATTCAGGTTTGGAAGTTCAATGGGGAAGCCAATTGGAGCCTATGGGGAAACGGCTTGTGAGACTTCCCTTTCAAAATCTCTGTCAAAACGGGTCAGAGAAGCTTTTCAGCTTAGAATCCAGCATAAACTCACTGAACCGAAGGT
>NW_007766480.1:5884-6172 GCF_000696425.1 Galeopterus variegatus | reverse complement strand
CGGGCTACTGATATGCCAGTTAGAGGAGAGGTGTAGTACCCTGGGCAATTTGGGACTGCTATAATAATCACAAGAAAAAAAAATACGTTGGCATGCCAGACAAATCATCTGCCATGTAGCCTCCACTTCAGGAGTTCCTTTTTTACTTCCTTCAGCTTTCTCTGTTCTCTCAGCTCTCACTTTCTAAAATGTCACTGCTGTTATCTGAACTTCCATTCATTCTTTGGCTGGGTAGTTATGCCTGTTTTAAAAATCTCTTTATTATCAAGATGTGATTTCAGGAGAAAA
>NW_007766480.1:0-383 GCF_000696425.1 Galeopterus variegatus | reverse complement strand
AAAGGCTTACACAATTATTCATAAGCCACAAACTCAGAGCAACACAAAACCACATCTTAATCTCAGATTTGAAGTCCTCCATCAAAATAGGTCAGCGAGCAAGCATTAAGCAAAGCTGACAGCCCAGAGGAATATCACTACTGCTCTGGACCACAGCTACACCTGTAAGCCTGCAGCTCAGCAGGGACTTGAACTTCAAAGGTGGCATCTTGCCAAGAGGAATTCATTAGGAGGTGTGGCTTTGCAGCCTGAGTCATTAGCTCTCTCCCCAGATTTGATTCTGTCTATTCACCTAAATTTTCCTTCGGGGCTCCAGGTAGCCCATTGGGAGCCTCAGTTAACTTTGCTCCCTGAACAGCAGAGTTCCTCATTAACAACTTTTT
>NW_007766479.1:5918-6172 GCF_000696425.1 Galeopterus variegatus | reverse complement strand
ACACCACAGTTTGTATTTACCAACATGAAATTGATAAATATCAGAAGATCAAATTGGAGAGCCAATGGAAGAAAATGATAAATTTGTGCATATTAATGATAAATTTATTAAATGATGAATTTGTGCAGATAAATCTGTGCATATTTCTATCAGTCCTCCCTTTATGATGTATCAAATAAAAGAGTATTCACTTAAATGAAATGATCATATGTTCTATACAAGTTATTAATATTGATATGAAATTTTATGTATCT
>NW_007766479.1:0-992 GCF_000696425.1 Galeopterus variegatus | reverse complement strand
ATGGATGTATTTCATGAATTGAAAAAATGCCAATGTGGAAGAAATAAGAAAGCAAGGGAGACAGCAGCTAGAGGCAAGTCTATGAAGTGGACAGTGTTCCCATCCCACAAATGTTCTAGATGTTTATTTTCATAGTAATGAAAGACATTAACGAGTTTTAAGCAGGGAAGTGACAATCATATTTTCTTACATTTCCTTTAAAGTATCATTTTGATCACTGTGTGAATCACAGATTAGAGAGTGAGAAATTAGAATCCAGTAAGCAAAGCTAAGACTTGAAAGAGGACGGTAATTTATACTAGGACGGTGGCAGGGAAATTGATAAAAGTAGGGGAATTTGAGAGATATTTAGAAATATTTATGTTTCATATCTAAAGAGAAATGAGGGAGAGGTAAGAATCAAGAGCTACCCCTGAGTTTCTGGCTACAGCAATTACAAAGGTGAAGGTAGTAGTGTTTGTTTCTTGAATCCGACAGAGTCTTGATTACTTCTTACAGAACCCCAAGGTAGCATGAAAACAAAATGCAGAATTAGGAGATTTGTTGATTTAAATAAGCAAAAGTTTGGAAGAAAAGATATAGAATTAATTTTATGGTTGAGTGCAACACAATATTACAACACATTCAGACATCTGTCTTTTCACCTCTTATAACTGATTCTTGCAAACTTTATTTGACTTTTCCTGTTGGGTCAGTGGGCTTTCTTCACACCATGAGAGGCTTGGCTGCAGACATGCCTGTTTCCAAACTGGAAATCCAGTAGGCATGAGGAGCTTCTCTGCCACTTTTAATTTTGTAAGTCCTAGAAGAGAATTCCTACTACCTTTGCCTGTTTTCATTGTTGCATTTCTACTACCATAGTTGTAAAATGCTCACCCAAGAAGAGTGGGCAAACAATGCCACTGCCTGACTCACTGAATACTTTAAAAAGACACCACAGTTTGTATTTACCAACATGAAATTGATAAATATCAGAAGATCAAATTGGAGAG
>NW_007766478.1:8802-9095 GCF_000696425.1 Galeopterus variegatus | reverse complement strand
GCTCAGAAAAAGAGGGAGAGAATTTGCCTCAAAGGCAAATCCCTCAAAGGATTCGATTTTTCCCACCCATATTGATGAGTGTGGTCTTCTTTACTCGGTCTGATCCAAATGTTAGTCTCTTCCAGAAACTTCCTCACAGACACACTCAGAAATGATGATTTGCCAGCTATCTAGGCATCCCTCGATAGGTATAATTTTATGTGTAACCTGACCAGCCCAGTCACACCTGGTAAATAAATTCTCTGATTAGTAAATACAGGAAAAGCAACTGCACATGCTCCACTTATCTCTCT
>NW_007766478.1:5805-6172 GCF_000696425.1 Galeopterus variegatus | reverse complement strand
GGGAGCAAATATTTCCTTACTCACCCCTATCCTTTGTCTTCTGAACAACCTGTGCACATGGTCTGCAGCTCTTTATGAGAAGCTTCTGAGGCAGTTGTGCTGGTGAGTGGTGGGTGGGGTGAGTCTGCACTGGTGGGTATTGAAGTATTAGGGTAATCTTTGGGCTGCTGGTCCAATTCAGCTCGGTTAACACGCCTTCTAGCTTGATCCCCATCTGTTTGTCTCTTGAATTGTTTACTTAATTTTCCAGAACTTGGAAGCAAAAGAGAAAATTACTATCAGTTAGTCTCTTAAAATACCAACATTTCCAAAATAGATGCTCAAGGGGGCAGGATCTGGCATTCTAGGATACATTTATATCCAAAAG
>NW_007766478.1:2534-4919 GCF_000696425.1 Galeopterus variegatus | reverse complement strand
ACATCAGACAAATAATTTCATGATAGAGTAAAATTAAGATTGCATATTTTACTCCACTTATGTACTGGAAAGTTATATAGCATTTGAGAAACACATGTGGGTATTATTATGGTTTTTGGCTATTTTTGCAAGGGAGGTGAGATGGGTTTCATTTTAATACACCAAGAAGAGTTGAAAGTGTGAAAAAATATTCTCAAGAAAAAAATACAAAAAATAACTCAAGTCATCACTGGGAGACTGGCTATTAGGTTGTAGGGGTGCACACGAGGACTGTTTTATTTAGTCAGTTTTGAGAATGCGTTGCATCTGGACCCTTTGCATTTTCATAGTTCTGAAAACTGGATTACATGTATTAATGTTTTTGTATGTGCTAAAGTACATGTGTTGCAATTTCCTGGCAGGAACAATTGCCAATTATGTGTGTCCAAAGTGGACAAACAGATCAACAATAAGCAACAACAGGTATAGAAAATTTGCCCTCAATATCCCAGTTTCCTATGAGATTTTTCTCACAATAAACTTCTCTCTGCCTCATCTTCCTGGGGCACAGTAACCTCGTGTTCTTCCCTTCTCTTTATCACCTGTCCCACAGCTGCTGCAAAGCCCAGGGGGCACCATTCACAGTCAAGTTGTGCTCTAGGGGTGGCATTTATGTAAACTATAATACAAAAGGTGCTTCCTGGGATTGTGCTACCTGTGGCCTCACCTGGCTACCTGTTTACCTTCCCAGCCTCTTCTGGCACCACACTGGCTCTTTGCATAGCAACCATGTTGCCTGAAAGTCAGTTCACTAAACATCCTTGCTCTGCCCTAGAACCTCTGCACTTCCTGCTCCTGCCCTCAGTCACAAACATTCTACAAGTGCTTTCAACATGCTCTGTTCTAGGCTGGGCACTAGGGCAGTCACCAGACATCGATGATGCCGAGAAGCATTATTCATTTCTTGCCTGCATGGTAAAGTGTTGCCACTATAAGCAAATTACAAAATCAAAAAACAAATACATTCAAGGTCCCAATAAAAATAAACATCAGGCATACAATAAAATGGAGCACTGTGTATTTTATTATATTATATTTTTGTCAATGTTTACTAAGGAAGAAGACTACTTCAGGAAAGAGCGTGTATGGTAATCAAGACTCTCAGTTTTCAGTAACTGAAATCCTGCTTAAACTGGTTTAGCAGTAGAGGGGAGGGGTGGTCAAATGTTCATATTATTAGTACATCAGAAGTGTGTACAGGAGACCCCTAGGGCAAGAATCAGAAGCTCACACATTATATCCTGAGCTTTCTTCCCGTTTTCTTTTTATTTCTCGATTCGTCCTTGGTTTGGCTTCCCTTTGCCTGTTGGTATTATTTAGGCAAGCTTTTGTTTTCTTGAAGGTCAAATCAAGATCTGCATCTTTAGAGACTGATCCAAAAGGAAAAGAGAACCTGCCTTTCAGCGACTATGTATCGATGTATGAATAGACTACCTGGCTCTGTGTGGCTCAATCACCATAGGTGAGAGGACTGGATGTCACGCTTACGCAGGCCTGGGTCACATACTTACATCCCCAACCTGGGAGAGGCTTAATTCACCATGATTGACAATTCTTCCAGAATAACGTGAGATGCAGGATGAGTGGCTCCCCTACAGAGAGTCGCCATTCTTATAAAAAGTAGGGAAATGAAAAAGTGTATTAGACAGCCAAAACTAGAGCTACTGGTCTTTATTTTGATTACCCTCAAAATCGGATCTGAAACAAGGATCTGGGTTTGGGTCATTCCAGAGAACACAAGTGAGGAAATGTAGAAAGTAGGAGAGGGAAGGGATACAAGATATAAAGGAGACATAAATGAGCAGATTCCTGCCACGAGTGACTGGGGCTCCATGACGCTTAGAACCCTTCAGAAACCAGGTGGAATGTATCTGAGAACTGGCCCCCAGAAGAGAGGAAAGTGGGGTCATTTATTCCCTGGCCTCCATCCCTGTTGGTTGACGGCTGTCCCTTGCTGTTTACTCTGCTTGCTCCCAGTGGAAAGAGAAATCTCTTAGAGAACAAGGGGAAATACCGGCACCTGAGGTAGACACTGTCACATACCACAAATGGCAGCTGCAGGTGGCCAGGGGGATAGCAGGGGGTATTAGCAGTGTCTACTACACCACCACAAACTACTGCAATAAAGAAAGTAACATCTGAAATAGAGCAGAGTATGCAAACAAAACAAAACAAAACAAAACAAAACGAAAAATTCTAATGAGATACCGAAAGAAAAAAAATTAGAACTTTGAGTATTATTTTTCATTTTGTGCAGTCACTTAATCCATCACTAATGGAAATATTTATCTCTGTCTGAGAGTGACAAATCTTCTCTGTTTTGTCTGAAAGTGCCTTAATTTAACC
>NW_007766478.1:0-654 GCF_000696425.1 Galeopterus variegatus | reverse complement strand
TATCTAAGTATAACAATAACAAAAGTTTCATGAAACCTATTTATCTTTGCCACATGCAATTCATTCTGACAATTTCTGATTCTATTCTATTTTATTCTTTACTCTTATGTTAGTTCATTGAAATGCTATGTTGTTTTCATAAACTGTTAAATGTATATGTGATATAATTGTTGATTCACCAACTCTCAATAGCAGGTTTAAAACAACCACCTTCTACAAAATGAAAAAATATTGAGACAATTACATCAAAGCATGTTTCAGTGCATGACAAACTCACAATTAGAAAAGACATATAAATATAGGTTCCAGAAAGATAGAAACTAGAAAGGAACTGAGAGGGACAGCAGTGAGGAATACATGGTTAAAAGTAGATGATTGTTTTCTGATTCCCCCAAATACATCCAAACATGCTTGCCTTCAGCATCAAGAAATCTTTTTTTTTTTTGTATTTTTAATTAGGAAATGTTCAAATGGAAACATATTTATTTTTTAATATGATATTTGATTATTTCAAACAGGTGTAATCATTAACTATGAGCCAAGACTTAGGCATTTAATGGAATTATGATGACGCAGAATTGGCACTCAGTAAATATTATCTAAGTGAAAGAGAAACTGAATTGAAAGCAGTCCAAAGGCTATGATAAATAAATA
>NW_007766477.1:5470-6172 GCF_000696425.1 Galeopterus variegatus | reverse complement strand
TGTTCTAATACCCTAAGAGATATATAAAATTGCTGTTTACTGAGATGACATATCTCTCATTAATGTGGTCCCCTAAATCAATTTCTTAATTTCAAACAATCTGTGATTTTTAAAAATTGCTTGCAAAATTGCATCTGAGCCTTGTTAAATTCTAGTTCCCACTGTATGGGCTCATTTTTTTGTTCCACGTCTGGATTTCATGGACCTAGTCTAACCCCACATTTTTTTATGCCCCAGTAATCTTTACATTCCACACGGATGATAATGATATGTCTAACGCACTTCTATTTTTCTTAGGTGAGAAAGTAGAAAACAAACAAGTGCTTGTAAATAAGTCCATGCCCACAGTGACTCAGATTCCTTTGGAAGGAAGCAATGTGCCACAGCAACCACAGTACAAAGATGTGCCCATAACGTACGTACTGGTTGTGCCTCGGTAAAACAGAAAGGTTACAAAAAGAGAAGGAATGGGAGAAATTGGAAGTTAGGTCTCGGTGGGTTAGAGAACTAGAAATAGCAATTTTGAGTACTATTACTTGTCATGCAAACAGCATGGCATAAAAGATAAAACTGGGCTGTGGAATTACGTAGACCTTCTAACTCAGGTTTGAAATATAGACCAAATAGGCAGGGGTTTCAGATGGAAAGAACAGCAAGATGAAGCACACATAGCATAAAAGTGCCTGAGTTTTGGAGGATCAG
>NW_007766477.1:0-272 GCF_000696425.1 Galeopterus variegatus | reverse complement strand
TCTTTATGCTGGTCAGTGTGGCTTGGAAAATAAGTGTTGTAATAGTACTACAAGTAGTTGGACTTTGAGCTTACCATGAAGAGATGAAGAGCAAAAATGGGAACAGCAGCAAAACCAAAGAAATATTTTTATTTCCTCATTGCCCAAGTTAAGTTGGCAGTGACATATTACCGGTTGAAATAACTGTAAGTAAAAATAAGTGGTCCAAACCTGTTCTAATACCCTAAGAGATATATAAAATTGCTGTTTACTGAGATGACATATCTCTCATT
>NW_007766476.1:5627-6172 GCF_000696425.1 Galeopterus variegatus | reverse complement strand
CACAGTCCCTCATGTGGATGGTAAGCCACTCCAGTCTTTTCAGAAGAGTTAGGGACAAGTTCCATTACTTGTGGCAGCTCAATCATCATGGAACCCAAAGCATTATCCTTTCCTTGTGGCACTTACCTGGTCTTTAAATTGACATGGAAAAGTATCATTTCTAATCTTTGGGAAAAGAACAAGAAGTTGAGTTTTCTAGCTATTTCACAGTGGCTCAAAGCAAATAGCTTTGTTTTGGGTCCCATCACTCACTCTCTTGCTCAACTTCATTCTGCAGCTCTGCCTGCACCCAAGGGAACCGCTGATCGCCGAATGCATCTTCAGGAATCCAGGACACTGGGTGGTAGCTGACATTAAAGACCTGCTCATCCTTGTAACCACCAAGCTTAAACCCTTTTTGCGATGGTAGCACACTGAGAACATTTCCCAGCTCCAAAGGTCACCCTCTCCAGTTTGACAGACCCAGGTCCCTGGTTACCAAGAGGAAAGGTTGTCCTATAAAACCGGTGACATCATCTAAGGTAAGACATGGCTAGAAGAGGTCA
>NW_007766476.1:0-272 GCF_000696425.1 Galeopterus variegatus | reverse complement strand
AGGTCCCCCTGAGTTATTTGGTGGCCATGGACTTGTATTAAATAGAAGTTGATTTAATGTAGGTAGACTTTGAAGCCCTGTTGGGAATTCAAAAGTTTTTACCACAGGAGTGCTACCGTGATAAGACAGCTGTGCTTTCTTTAGGCTACTTAGGCTGATGTACTTGGTATTTTGCCTCTTTTTGCCTTTGCTGCCTTTTCCCAGCCCTGCCCACAGTCCCTCATGTGGATGGTAAGCCACTCCAGTCTTTTCAGAAGAGTTAGGGACAAGTT
>NW_007766475.1:5842-6173 GCF_000696425.1 Galeopterus variegatus | reverse complement strand
GTGCCACAGATCGTGTTATGACTATGATATCTGTTTATAATGGTCCACAAGGATCCCACAACTTTTAACTCATCCCTTATCCCCTAGACTCTAACCCTTTTATGATTCCATTTCTCACCATCCTAAAGCCCTTGAAACTGTTTCACATTGCTCTCTTCAACACAGCCTTCAGCAAAATCACCTGTATCCACAACCTCCTTA
The DNA here is from genome assembly GCF_000696425.1 of Galeopterus variegatus. Taxonomy (NCBI): domain Eukaryota; kingdom Metazoa; phylum Chordata; class Mammalia; order Dermoptera; family Cynocephalidae; genus Galeopterus; species Galeopterus variegatus. The sequence goes on along the minus strand of NW_007766475.1, from coordinate 5,972 downwards.
CTGAATGCTTCTTTCACTCTCTTGCTCTGTCTAGATTATGACCTTCTTTAAAATATTGTTTCTTACATAGCCCTATCAAATGGTGACTAATTTTTCTCTCATACTATTTGTACATCTGTTATGATTATTG
>NW_007766475.1:0-719 GCF_000696425.1 Galeopterus variegatus | reverse complement strand
GAATTGCTTTTTGAGTGAGTCTTTAATTGTAATATTTAACACAGTATGTAATTTATTTGAATTTACATCTCAATTCTTAGCAATTTGTTTTGCTACAGGTTAAACATCATGCAAATTTATTTGGCTTCTAGGTTTTGTTTAGCAAAGCCATCTTTGTAAATGATTTATTTACCACTTCCACAAAATAAATAGCTTTGGAAATATTACACACAATGAAAGCTGATAAGTTATGTACATAAGAGCAAATACATTATTTATCATTAGTTAAAAACAATTAATGATTTACTTTATTCTACCTTTTAATAACTCCAAAAGAATGCTAATAAAATGTAATGAAATAAGAAATGTACTAAATTCTGAAACTAATCTTGCCCTTATATTAAACTTATTTCTGGGACTCACCTTCAACAATAAACAGCTTAAAAGCAGCTTAAAACTTGGTCTCTTAAATACTAGTGTTTTACTTCCTTCTCCTCCAACATAAAATCAAAGAAACTTATGTTCTAAGAGAATTGCCAGTAAATGAAACAGTATTTTAGGTAATTGCATGTAAGAATCAATGTGAACTGCTTCCACAGCAAGGCAAGGATTAATTACACATTTTATCTGCAAGATTCTGATTTCATTTACATCTCCCTCTGAACAACACTCTAGATTAGTGCCACAGATCGTGTTATGACTATGATATCTGTTTATAATGGTCCACAAGGATCCCACAA
>NW_007766474.1:5847-6173 GCF_000696425.1 Galeopterus variegatus | reverse complement strand
CTCACGACTCCCTTTTCTTGGGTTCTTCGCAGCACGTGATTAGACTGCCGCAGCAGCACGGCGTCTTCCGGCGTTAAATGTAAATATGAGAAGAAGATAAGGTGCGCAGGAGGCTGTGTCTTCCTTCCCACGTAGACAGGTGATGCTCCACGAAATCCTACTTTAAGCTGAAGTGTGCCTGGGGTTTGGAAGCTCAAAGACCCACCAGGGAGAAAGGGATGGGGGAAAAGTATGAGTTATCATGGGCTACATTTAGGAGGTTCATGTAGCTCAAATTTGTCTAGGGTTTCTGGCTTGCTGAAGCAATGCCACTCGGAGCAGAGTTT
>NW_007766474.1:0-314 GCF_000696425.1 Galeopterus variegatus | reverse complement strand
CCCCTCCTCTTCTTCCCCTTCCTTCCCTTCTTCTTCTTTAAAGTTTCTAGCATGACTTGGTTTCCAAATCTAAACCTATTGTGAAATGATTATTCAAGGCTCATCTCCTCCATCCTGCAGAAGGCACTTCTGGGACGACACAAGCACCCCTCCTCCTTTTGAATAATTGGGGTTATCCAGGGCCAGGCTCCCTAAACAATCGGTTGGGAGGGAGTCCTTTAGGCAGCAGCTGGCGATGTGGCCCTTGTGATAGCTCACGACTCCCTTTTCTTGGGTTCTTCGCAGCACGTGATTAGACTGCCGCAGCAGCACGG
>NW_007766473.1:6389-7047 GCF_000696425.1 Galeopterus variegatus | reverse complement strand
GTTTGGCAGCAATGGCTAAGGCTTCCTTCTCATCATCAGATATGAAATTAGATTTTCTCAAGAATAAGGTGAAGTACTTCTGTGAGGCTGTTTAAACCGTGGGGCAAGCTAAAGCAATCACTTTCTAAATGGTGCAGGTCAAAGGAAGAGAGAAATAAACCTAGAGAAGGCCTGGTTCCTGTGTCCTCGGGGCTGCCGCCAGCGGCTGAAGGACCCCCACAAGCAAGCAGATGTGGAAACAGAGGAGGGGACATGGCCACAGCACACGTCCAGGGAAGAGCGTGAATGATCTCGGCCCTGCACCTGCCGTGCAAGAGTAAGGAGACAGGCCAGAGCTCTGGGCCTGTCACCTAAAACCCAGCAAAGCGGAAAGGGCTGTGAAGTTGGCCGACTCGGTGGAACAAGAGGAAAGAAGAGGGCAGGGCGAGGGGAAGAGCGGGAGATGAGCATGGGTCGCCGGTGGCAGTAACGGAGGCCTGGGGACAGCAGCCTCCACCTGAGGCACCGCTCGTGTTGCTGGGGTGGGGGTCATCGTATATACTCAGTGACTGTAGCCAGTGCTGCATTGAGAGGACTTAATCTTCTGAAAATGAAACACAAGACTTTGACATAGGCTGGGAGAAGAAGGTTAAGGCAAAGTGAAAATAAATTGTTCTGC
>NW_007766473.1:0-1146 GCF_000696425.1 Galeopterus variegatus | reverse complement strand
ATGTTTTATTTAGAAGCTGCGGGAGACAGTGGACATGGATCCCCTCCAAGCCCTTGATAACGGCAATGAATTACGCTCCTGAGAAACAATCGCGTCCACGGCGGGCGGGAGGGCGGTCCAGGTGATCACAGCACAGTTACAGCATTAGGCCGAGCAGCCCCGGGCCGGGCCGGGGGATGGACGACGTTCCTGATGGAGAAGAGGTAAGACTGTTTGGCAGCAATGGCTAAGGCTTCCTTCTCATCATCAGATATGAAATTAGATTTTCTCAANGTGGTCCACTCCAATGAGATGCAGATCTGAACTGTTTACTGAGTACACCGATGGAGACTCCGTGTCCCTACACTGCAGGTCATGGGTCACATTTCTGCCCCCTGGAACTGCACAGAACATGTACCATCTCCAGAACTGCTGCCCAGGCCACACTGGCCTTCAGCCTCCTCCGGTCTGCTCCTGCTTCCAGCTGGCCGCAGCTCCTCTGTGACTGGTTCCCGGAGCCGAGTCCAGCCCCTCCACGGCATGGCAGGCTTGTCACCACCTTCCAGTAATGCTGGGCACGGTCTCTCCTTGAAAAAAGTGCCCACCCTAAAAGTACCCAGGTCAAAAGTAGTTTTCCCATAAGACATGATGGTAATGAACTTCAATGTGAACTTCTAGGGCCAAGACTGCCACAGCCAATTCTGTGCCCATCAGCTGGTGACTCAGGAAGCAGAGAGCGTCTGCCTCTTCTGCCCTCCAAGGGGAAGGCTTTCCACTGAGCTTGTGGGAAAGACACCCCAAGCCTTGAGTAAGGACCGCAACACGGGGAGGAGTGGGGAGATCAGCTCTAGCCTGCCTGTGCCTGACTCTGCCTGTTGCAGGGAAGGCCAGATCTGGTACGGGGCAAATCAGGGTGCAATGCAGGAGATGTTTTGCCGTCTGCGGGCAGGGTGTGCACCCTCGAGGGGACAGAGGAGAGAACCAGTGCCATTCTGTGACTGCTTTCCTTGTGTGCCCCACAGTCTGGCTTCCACACTGCCTTCCCTGGCTTCTTTGAATACTAGTCTTAACAACAGTTACAACAGTGCATTGCGCCAAATTGTTCGAAAGATTCAGAGGGGGAAGTTGTCTCCTCTGTTCTTGCCCACAATCCCCTCCATCCCCCAA
>NW_007766472.1:5798-6173 GCF_000696425.1 Galeopterus variegatus | reverse complement strand
TCACACAGTGTTGGGTCCTCCTGCGCTTCCATCTTCCACCATGTGAGGACACAGCAACCAGGTGCCATCTTGGAAGCATGGAGCAGCCCTTGCCAGGCAGTGAATCTGCTGGCACCTTGGTCTTGGACTTCCCAGCCTCCAGAACTGTGAGAATGTGAATTTCTGTTCTTTATAAATTACACAGTCTGTAGTGTCCTGTTATAGCAGCACAAACAGATTAAAACAAATATTTTTTGGACTTTTACTCTACAATTCTAATCCTTTTGCATTTATTGTGATAACTTATATGGTTAGACCTATGTCTGGCTTCTACTGTGTTTTTTGTTTGTCATTTTTTTGGGGGGGACCAGTAAGGGGATTGCAACCCTTGGCTTG
>NW_007766472.1:0-203 GCF_000696425.1 Galeopterus variegatus | reverse complement strand
GGCCTGCCATCCGACTGGACTGCTCTGGGTGCAGCGGGCACTCACTGGCCAGAGCCTGGAGTGCAGACCATGCAGAGGGCACAGTGGAGAGTGGGCTAGAGCTGCAGGATGGATGTGACCCTGGGTGGCAGCAAGTGAGGGGGGAGGATGCTGTGCCAGGTGGTCTGAGATTCATGAGGGCACAAGCCGCTTGAGTCCCTGTG
>NW_007766471.1:5767-6173 GCF_000696425.1 Galeopterus variegatus | reverse complement strand
ATGTGCATAGATGTTCACAATGGATGTTGCTGGTGGACAGGTGAGTGGGTGGTGGGTGGTGATTTCATTTCATTTATTTAATTATTTTTTATTGTTTTTTTTATTGAATCATAATTAATTATACATATTTTGGGGGTTCAACATTGACATATTGATCAAATCGATATTACTAGCATATGTATTGTTACAAATCATACTTATTCTTTATGCCCTTTGTCCAATCTCTCCCCATTCCCCTCTCTCTCCTCCCTTTTGTTACCCTAGATTTCTTCTCTCCTTCTGAAAGAGTAATGGATACTCTGTTGATTTGTTGTCTAGATGATCTGTCCAATGCTGAGAAGTGCATTCAGGTCCCCAATATTATCATAGAGCAGATGCTTCTTCTGTCACTCTGGAATGGGCTTTG
>NW_007766471.1:0-416 GCF_000696425.1 Galeopterus variegatus | reverse complement strand
TCCTGAGGTACCAGTCCCACCACAGTCCAACTGAATGATGCCTCCAGGGCTGTGCAGGGTGTCCTTGTATTCCTGCAATCCACCTTCATCTGTCTCCCCCGCCGCTCCCCAGGCCTGCAAAGAAAAAGGGTTCACCTGGCCTGTTCCTCTTCTGGCTCCTAAATGCCACTCTCTGTGAAGAGGGTAGGTCACCAAACAAGTTGGTGGCATTATGCAAAAATTGCAAGGTGCAGATGCTGAGAGAAATGCTGAAGGATGTGCATAGATGTTCACAATGGATGTTGCTGGTGGACAGGTGAGTGGGTGGTGGGTGGTGGGTGGTGATTTCATTTCATTTATTTAATTATTTTTTATTTTTTTTTTATTGAATCATAATTAATTATACATATTTTGGGGGTTCAACATTGACATATTGA
>NW_007766470.1:5753-6173 GCF_000696425.1 Galeopterus variegatus | reverse complement strand
AAAGACACCTCAGGTATTTAAGGAAAGGAAATGTTTACAAGAGAGAAAAATTAGCTGAAAAGGAGTTTAAATTTGAACTTGTAAAAGAAGATCCTTATGCACTTGATGTTCCAAATACAGCATTGGGCGGAGAGCAGTCCCCATATGGTGCCTCACCCGTGGGTCGACCTTCCCCCGAAACGAGAGCTTTTCTGTCTGCACTCAGACTCGCACCTTTGACTCCAGGGCGACGAGGAGGAAGAGGCTCAAGAGGCCCAGAGAATACTCTGGACCATCAGATGACCAATGAAAGAGGAGAATCGGGCTGTGCGAAAGAGGAGAATAGGGCTGTGATAGGTTAACCGATTCTCATGGAGCAACTTCTGGGTTCCTGTCACCTCCGTGGGAACAGCACCGGAGGATGATGATCCCTCCACCAGG
>NW_007766470.1:2615-4688 GCF_000696425.1 Galeopterus variegatus | reverse complement strand
TGTTATGAATCATAACTATTCTTTATGCCCCTTGTCCAATCTCTCCCATCCCCCTCTCCCTCTCTCCTCCCCCCACTAATTACCCTAGATTTCTTCTCTCCTTCTGAAAGGATAATGGTTACTCTGTTGATTTGTTGCCTAGATGATCTGTCCAATCCTGAGTGCTGTGATCAGGTCCCCCAATATTATCATAGTCAAGATGCTTCTTCTGTCACTCTGAAATGGGCTTTGTGGAGAGAGACATCCTCTTCATTCCCTTATCTCTGCTGGTGACTCTCCTTGTGTCAATGTACTCCAGTGGTTGGTGGACCATCTGTGTGGTGGTTGTGGCATCTAGCTGCCTTTATAGCAGCTGTGGTCATTGTGGTGGCTGTGGTGGGCCACCCACGTGGAGGTGATATTTTTGGCATGCTCTTTGGCACTGGTGGTATACCTGGTTGTGGGGGTATGTCTGGTCCCTGGCTCCGTGCCTTGGGACCCAGAGCAGACCGCAAGGCACTGGCGCAGTGTGCCTGGTTGCGGAAGGGGGTTCTGGACCCCTTCTCCATGGCTTGGGTCCCTGAGCAGGCCCCAAGGCACTGGTGCAGTGTGCCTGGTTATGGGAGGGGCGTCTGCTCCCTGGCTCCATGCCACAGGTCACCAGGCAGGCCCCGAGGTGCTGGCACAGTGTGCTTGGTTGTGGGAGGGAGGTCCGGTCCCCTTCTCCCTGCCTTGGGTCCCTGGGTGGGCCCCAAGGTGTTGGCATGGTGTACTTGGTTGTGGGAGGGGGGTCTGGTCCCCAGCTTCAAGCCCCAGGCCTCTGAGTGGGGCCATGAGGCACTGGCAGTGGGCCTGGTTGTGGGAAGAGGGTCTGGTCCCTGGCTCCATACCTTGGGTCACTGGGCAGGCCTCGAGACACTGGCGTGGTATGCCTGGCTGTGGGAGGGGGTTCTGGTCCCCTTCTCCATACCTCGGGTCCCTGGGCAGGTCCTGAGGTGCTGGAGCGGTGTGCCTGGTTGTGGGAAGGGGTTCCAGTTGCCTTCTCCATGTCTTGGGTCACTGGGCAGGTCCTGAGGTGCTGGTGCAGTTTGCCTGGATGTGGAAGTGGGGTCCGGTCCCTGGCTCCAAGCCTCTGGTTCCACGCAGGCCCCAAGGTGCTGGTGGTATGCCTGGGCCAGAACTAATTTTTTGTCCTTGGCTTCCTTCTAACACGGGGTACTTACCATGGGAATCAGTACTTGAGCTATGCGGTTGAGCTAAATTGCTGCTTTGCTGTTGTTTCCCTAGGGAAGGCTTTTTGTGCAGCTTAGGGTTTAATGTTGACCTATAGAGACTTCCGGCTCTCCAGAGACCCAGGATCTGGATTATGTAGAAACTCTGATGTGGGCCTGAGTTTCTTCATCAAAGTGTATCCCATGCAACTCTGTATTCCCGACCAGTCTCCCCTGAGTGGTCCCATGCTCACTGGGGGTTGGATCGGCTGTCCTTGCTGTGTCGCAGTGTTCTCCTGGTGGGCCTGTCTCCCCTCCGCCCATGCTCCAAACACTTCCCATGGGATGGGCCCTGCGGCCGTCCCTTGCATTGACTCACTGGCCTCTGAATAGCTCCCTTTTTTCAGTTGTTCTGGCTCCTTGCTCCTGCGTGGGTCCATGGGAACCCTGTTAGTGGTCTTGTTGTCCTGGGGGCCACCAAGGCCCTCTTCTCCCCCGCCACCTCCAAGTAACTCCATCTGAAGGGCACAGCTGTGGCTTCTGCTGGCTCCTGCTCCATGCACTCAGCAGCTTCAGCATTAAAGCGGCTGCGGCCCAAAATGCTCAGAGCAGTTTTTTGTTTCGAACAACCCTCCAAAAAATCTTAGTGACTTAAAACAACAAAGGTCTTTTTCTCACTCAAGCTATGTGCCCTTGGAAGGTAACTTAGTAACTTATCTTTTCAGTCTCTGTATCAAGAGGAACCATATCCTGACTTGATGCAGAGACCATGTGCATTCCCCATGGACCTGGAACTTGATGTTGGGATGGTGTGGGGTTTTTGTTGCCCCCGTTGAAAAGTGGACAGCATATTTTGCCTGTGGAAGGGAGAGGGTGACCAGAG
>NW_007766470.1:0-1016 GCF_000696425.1 Galeopterus variegatus | reverse complement strand
TCTTTTGAAGGGAACAGCTAACATTTCCTGGTATATTTAAAAAGAGAATTAATGAAGTACCAAAAGTTAGAGACAGGAAAGGAAGGAACGTGTTTTCACTTAGGTTATAACTTTTTCTCCACTGGCCACAACGAAAAAAGAGGTTCTTGGGAGATGAGTTTCGTGCTCTAGTTGATTACATTGTCCTGTCTGCAGCTCCCTGTTACCCTGGACTGCCGTCCTGCAGGCCTGGGCCGCTTTAGGTTCATTGTGATGCCCAGTGTGCGAGCTGCAGGAACTGAGCTGATGTGTCACTGAGCAGGGGCCGAGCCCCGGCCAGGCTGTCTGGATCTTGGGAAGCAGGCAACGTGGCTGGGACGGGGGTGGGAGAAATGGCTCAACCCTGAGCAACCAGGACTGTGCTCAGGTCCACCTGACCAGCTCCCACTCTAGGGATGTGAAACCTGGAGGACAATTGAGTAAATGGCTGAGAGGGCACTTTGCAGTTCCTTGCAAGGGCACAAAGAGACCACTGTAGGAGCACAGACCCTCCGACAGCCCTTCGCTCCGTGCCCCAGGGAGCAGGGACAGGGCAGAGCGGGCGCCTGGGAGGGAGGGGACGGGCTGGTGACAAGGGAGGAAACGGGCCAGGCGGGATAGAGATAAAAAGGGCGTGCGATCTGGGGCTCCGGGTTTGTTCCTGTGTTGGGGCTGAGAATCTGTGCCGTGGGCTCACTGACTTCTGTCCTGTGATGTTGCAGCTCCAGCAGCTCTGAGGAGACTCAGCTCTTCCACATCCCCCGGGTCACCTCCGTGAAGCTGTAGGGTCCAGTGGGTGAGTTTCCCACGCTCGTAGTTCCTCAGTGCTGGGAGATTGAGGGGGTGGGGAGGGAAAGGGCTGGGATTGGGGGTTTTCAGGGCCCAGGAGGGCAAGCAGGTTTGGGGACCTGGCGAGGTCTGGGTTCTAGGAACAGCTCGTCCAGCAGTGGCACTGGCAGGTGGAGCCCAGCTCTCTCCTCCCTCTGCGTCACCTGCTT
>NW_007766469.1:5612-6173 GCF_000696425.1 Galeopterus variegatus | reverse complement strand
TAATTCTGAGCCTGAAAGGAGGTGAGGTCTTAGAGGCAGGCTGGTGCCCCATCAGGATATATTTGTAGACCACTTTGGGAGATTAGATTTTACTCTCTTTGTAATGGAAAGCCACTGGAGGATTTTAAATAGTGGAAGGACATATTTGCATTTATACTTTAGAGGGGTCACTCCAGGGAGAATGTATTGTAAGTAGCATAGTAGAATCAGAGACACAAAGAAGATGTTGGTGGCTTAAAATATGGTTTAGAAAAGTGGTGAAAAGTGGTCAGAATGGTACAGAATTTTGAGGTAAAGATAATGGAAATTACTGATAGATTAGGGGAGCATAAAAGAAAAAAGATCAAAAGATGATCTCTAGAGTTTTACCCTGAACAAACTGGGCAGATGTCAGTATAAATCGCTCATTTTAGAAAGGTTTCTGAAGAGACAAAATTGGGGAATTTAAGGAAAAAAATCAATGGTTCTGCTTTTACTCTGTTATGTTTGTGACAACATAAATAACTAGCATTTATTGAGCATTTATTCTGTGCCAAGTACATTTCTAAACACTTTTCTTTT
>NW_007766469.1:0-325 GCF_000696425.1 Galeopterus variegatus | reverse complement strand
TATACTTGCAGGGAGTCACTTATCACTAAATGTAGATGAAGAGTTTAATTCTTTGTTCTCAATCTTTATCTCCTACATTTCAAATTCACTTTTTAATTAAAATGTTCAAAACCAAAATCTGAAGCAAACTTCTTTACTCCTAATTTCCTTTTCCTCTCTTCCCCAACATCTAGTCATCTAAAAGTATTTTACATTCTTCTGTTCATATGCTTCTGGATCTGTCTCCAAGATCATGTCTGTTTTAGTCCATTTTCTGTTGCTTAAAACAGAATACCTGAAACTGGATAATTTATAAAGAAATGAAATTTATTTCTTACAGTTTCAG
>NW_007766468.1:5628-6173 GCF_000696425.1 Galeopterus variegatus | reverse complement strand
TTGCCAGGATATTATTCAAAGGATTATACACCATGACCAAGTGGGATTTATTCTTGGTACACAAGTATGGTTCAAAATATGAAGATTGATTGATATAACACACTACACTAACAGAATGAAAAGAAAAAACCCACAATTGCTGCAAAGAACCCTAAGCATTTTCTAATTGTTAAGCTTTCCCTTTTCCACTTGAGACCTCTGCCATTTACCCTACTTGCTTCCTGGGCCCACCCTCTAGGAGATAACAGCAGTCTCAGCCCCCTCCCCCCCCAGAGGCCAGAGGCAAATTAGGCTCTTAAAGTAACCAATGGACTGTGTCCCACAATCAGCCAATCAAAATGAGCAGGACAGCATCCCTCATTTACATAACAGGGCCTGAATGGGAACCTGTGAGGGAAAAGGGTAGGAATTTAGGCTATGTAGGGGGGTCTTTTCCTCTGTTCCCAGAGATGCTGGTTTAGGAGTTCTTGCTCCCTAGTGCTCTTTGCTTGCAAGCAAAAAGAGGCGCTGTAACACTGAACAAAGAGCTGCAACACTAAAATAAA
>NW_007766468.1:0-997 GCF_000696425.1 Galeopterus variegatus | reverse complement strand
CACCAAGACAAGGGTTAAGATCCCCTTACCGGTCATCTTTAAAAAAAAAAAAAGAAAGAAACTTGGAGAGGTGGACGTGGAGCTACTGCCTGAAGAAATTCCTTAGGAGAAACTGATGAACCAGTAACAAAACTCTGGGGCCAGTTCATATGTCCTAAATATTGCAAAGAGGTACGTAGGAGGTATTCTTCTGAACTTCAGAAGCACTTTGTGTACCTTTGCTCACCTGATCTATCCACAACTTGCCCACGATAATGTTGTGCACTGTCGTGGTAACTTTTTTCCAAGTGTAGTGGTGCCCAGTTGCATGGAAAATACAATGGATGGTACCTGGAAACAGAAAGAGGTATACAAATTAATCCAAATATCAGAAAAGTAATACCATGAAGACTAGAAATAACAAAGGATTGATTTCCTTCTAGTGATATTTCTTGCTTTTAGAAAGAAAACAATAAATCAAAAAGAATTTATAACCTTAAATGTTGGAAGCATTGATTAAATTTTCACTTGGCCCTGAGTTTTACACTGAATTATAAAACTATAATAATAAGTATAGCACTTTCCCGAGCTCTGCAAATCATTCTAACAAATTATCAAACCTGAGAGGGTTGTTGGAACCCCTGAATTTATAGTCAGTAGGTCAGACGTGTGGGTGGCCTGGGGATCCCCAAATTTGTGATTAGCATCTGAAGCAAGGGCAGCCTTGCTGGGGACTATGCCCTTAACTCATGGAGTCTGAATGAACTACGGGTGGTTAGTGTCAGAACTGCATTACAGTAAGGCACCACCTAAATATATCCTAAATCTCTTGATCAATACCTCCTCCACCACCACCTTATTTTATGAGCCCAGCTTTCCCAAAGCCAGACAAAGACACTACAAGAAAACTACGGACCAGTATGCAAAAATCTTCAACAAAATACTAGGAAACTGAACTTGCCAGGATATTATTCAAAGGATTATACACCATGACCAAGTGGGATTTATTCTTGGTACA
>NW_007766467.1:5666-6173 GCF_000696425.1 Galeopterus variegatus | reverse complement strand
TTGGGATAAAAATATATGCTGTAAAATTATTAAACCTACAAAATTAGATCTTAGAAAAATTAAAAAAATGTAACTGGTTTTGTGAGGGATGGTGCTGTGCGCAAGGACACTTTAACATTTAGATCAAGATAAGAGGGCCACAGAAAATGCATAACCTTAAAATGTGCATGTTAATCAAATATCCGCTGTTCTTTTACATTTGGCTCCCACCCTGCTAACAGGGTGGATCTTAACCACAGTTTCCTACAGAGAAAGGTCACAAGATAACTTCAAGACAATGAAGGGATGGTTTGAATCTGATAAAACCTGATTCCAGGAAGAAGCACGAGTTGATCACCTAAGACGTGCTGAACTCTAAAAAAGCTTCCTCCCTGCTTTTTGGACTATTGATTTAAGCTTGCTGATACAATAAAAATAGTACCCAAAACCCCCCTGCAGAGAAAAGCCTAAATAAAAGGCATTGTCTCATGCTCTACTGGGCTCCAGCTGCAACATGCTGACAGCCCG
>NW_007766467.1:0-345 GCF_000696425.1 Galeopterus variegatus | reverse complement strand
AACATATGTTCCAAAAGCACCGCTCATGACTAAATATGAGCTGCAGCCTAATGTAAATTGGTAAACATCATTTACTGGAGGTTATGTTAATGGCAAGAGAATGGTTGGCATTAATAAGAAATTATATGATTGGGACAAATTAAGTATATGGGAACGAAACTGTAGAACTCTCTTTACTTGGTGGTGTCCAGTTTGAAATAAACCATTAAAAATCAGGTATTGGGATAAAAATATATGCTGTAAAATTATTAAACCTACAAAATTAGATCTTAGAAAAATTTAAAAAATGTAACTGGTTTTGTGAGGGATGGTGCTGTGCACAAGGACACTTTAACATTTAGATCA
>NW_007766466.1:5746-6173 GCF_000696425.1 Galeopterus variegatus | reverse complement strand
ATGATAGAGGAGATATAAATAAAAATAAAGATATGACAAAATATGTTAAATTCCTTATTTGCTGGTCAATTATGTCATTTATTTTCATGTGGACAAGAAATAACAGGTTGAAGAATGTTCTGGAAATATTAAAAGTGACATCTATGGGCCGAGCCTGTGGCGCACTCGGGAGAGTGCAGCACTGGGAGCGCAGCAGCGCTCCTGTCGTGGGTTCGGATCCTATATAGGGATGGCTGGTGCGCTCACTGGCTGAGCGCAGTGCGGCCAGTCTCAAAAAGGACAAAAAAAAAAAAATGAATAAAAAAAAATAAATACAAGTGACATCTATGATTTAAAACAATTATTTTAACCTTTGAAATAATTTTGAAAAGAAGAAAAAATTTTTTTAAAAAATCACCTAACGTTAGTTAAAAATCTGTGAGTGTTA
>NW_007766466.1:0-382 GCF_000696425.1 Galeopterus variegatus | reverse complement strand
AAAGTATAAATTAAGTCATTAAAGAAGTATTGTGTATTTTTCCCAAGTCAAAAGTTACAAAATAACATGTGCAAAGGCCTAAATACAAGAAATAATATATTAAAAAACAAGTCAATAAGAATGGAGAAAAACAAAGCAACTAAATAGAGGAGGAGCAATAGATTAGAAGATTAGATTAGTAGAGAAGAGATTAGAAACTGGTAAAACTATAAAAGGTCTTTTTTTACTTAGATTTTAAAATTAGGACTTTGTCTTCAGATGATAGAGGAGATATAAATAAAAATAAAGATATGACAAAATATGTTAAATTCCTTATTTGCTGGTCAATTATGTCATTTATTTTCATGTGGACAAGAAATAACAGGTTGAAGAATGTTCTGGA
>NW_007766465.1:5541-6173 GCF_000696425.1 Galeopterus variegatus | reverse complement strand
TGTTTTATAAGTAAAAACAAATTGAATATGAGCATTTTCATATAGTTTAACCAAATAATGGGCTTCTATGAGACAAATCTGTACGTGGCACAGAAGGGATAAAGAGAAAGTGATGATTCTATTTGCTTGGCATGTGGTAACTGGTTTGCTGGATTTAATTCTTGAGAAGTCAAGCAAGAGCTTCGTAAAGAGAGCTGAGCCAGATGTTAGGGAGATGGTAGTGCAGGTGGGGTGAGGAGAGATGGGAAGACTGGGAAGAAGGACTGAGGAGAGTTCAGGTGAGGAGCAGGGAGTCTGCAAGATGTGTGATGGGAACTCTGAGGACTTCGGCGTCCTGTCTGGGAGTTGCTGAGCAGAGCGAGGGAACATGAGTAAGACCCTTAGCACAGTGCCTGGTACACAGGAGGTGTCTATTAAATGGTAGCTTAAAAATAAAAGCTGCTTCTAATGGTGTGCTGGTAAATGTTTAACAACCAACTCTTAGAAGGGATGGGGAAGAAAATACCTGATTTGTAGCATTTGCAGGTTTGATTTCTATGGTATAATTACTTCCACAATGGCTGATTTCATTCCACCAACCTTATGGTTGGCAGAGTTGGGAAGATCAGCTCTCACGCTGGTACAACCTGGTC
>NW_007766465.1:0-219 GCF_000696425.1 Galeopterus variegatus | reverse complement strand
CAAATTAATTTAACAGTTATACACCAAAGAGAATCAAAATGGGGTAGGCATTTTATGAGCATAGGCAGCTCAAAGCATTCCTCTGCCTTTGAGATCCTTTCCATTGGGAGGGTTGCTGGCCTTGGCCATACTACTTATTGGGAGATCTTATGGAAAATTGATACCCAGTGTCAAATAGGTGTGTTTCTTGTGTACTGTGTTAAGATCTGCCAGAATCCC
>NW_007766464.1:5558-6173 GCF_000696425.1 Galeopterus variegatus | reverse complement strand
GTGATCTTGAACAAATCATTCCGGTACTCTTAGGCTCAATTTTCTAACCACTAATATGGACATAATAAAAGCACCAACTTCAGAGGATTTTATAAAGGATTAAATTCATTAATTAATGTGAAGAACATACTATAATGATTGGCATATACTAAGCAGTAGTTATTACTATAATTTTAATGATTACTCTTTGTAATTATTACAAGGCAAATGTAGTCACGTGAAATGTTGGCACGCTCCTGAGAATCAACTATAAAACTACTTCTTTCTCTGAGTCTTTCTGTTGTCCCAAAAGCATCATTATTATAAGCACTTAGTGGTAAATATAAGTAGAAGTGGCACAGCAAATGTAGAACAGAGCGTGAGCGAGACAGTGAGTGAAGCTTTCCTCCTAAATTTTGATTTATAAATCCCAAGGGAAGAGAAGAAAAGAGCTAGAAACTGCAGTCAGGGGATCTGTACTAATCACAGTGTCTGCAGCTCTTCCTCTGGCTGTGATATTCTGACTCTGCATATTTACATTCTTTGTGCTTCATGCTCTGTTTAGCTTCATGAAGCAAAGTCACCATGTCTCATCAATTAAAACAGGCTCCCAAATCTGCAGCTGTGAGTTTCTTA
>NW_007766464.1:3246-3627 GCF_000696425.1 Galeopterus variegatus | reverse complement strand
AGAAAATTTAATTGTTTGTCATTGCATTGCTGCCCTTCATAGGGGAGAAAAGGGCAGAGCCATTCAAAGTCCAATCCAGGATCCTAATCACACAACAGTATTGACACTTGAAATGTAACAGTGGGTCATTCAGGTCTGAGGGAACTGGAGATGGTTAAGTGTAATTTAGGATTGGACAAGAAACAGTAATAGGGAAATTTAAAACTTAACTTAATAACAGCCAGAAAAATAATTTCAAGACTAAACCGGAGCTCTGTATTATCCCACAAGAAAGATGATTGGTCAAAATATTCAATTTAATTACCCCAAAGTAATTTAAATTACTATATTTGACAGTAATTTATTATGCAAATCAACCAGTACAGCAATCTGACAGTCTCC
>NW_007766464.1:0-931 GCF_000696425.1 Galeopterus variegatus | reverse complement strand
TTTCTTTTACAAATTTAGTACTCAGCCTTTATGATGAAGATAACCCTAAATATATATATATTTAAAAATTAATAATTTCATCTTTGATGCAGAATTTAATGAAAAGTAAGAATTGTAGTAAAGACATATTTAGGATATATTTTGAGTATAATAATTTTCCCTAGAAAACGAGGCACTCCTGAGGAATAAAGTTACCTTGAGAAATACCAAGTCTAGAATCAGAAGACTAGTTTCAAATATCAGCCCAGTCCCTTGTTACTTTTATGGCCTTGGAATAACCACGCGAACTCCTTGTGCCCCAGTATTCCCCTCTGTAAAATTTACATGATGATACATGCTATAGGAAGCGCAAATGGTTGTTTTGAAGACAAAATACAGAAGATAAACTCACTTAACCAATTGTAAAAAAATATATCAATACACAGCCTTCTTGTACTAATTTCTTAGTTCTTAAGAGGTTCTCAAGACAACAAAGGTATTGAGCAATAGTATTTTTAAAAAATACTTTTTATAACCCAAATGTGAACTTCTTGTTTTATGTTTTGAGAGACAGAGATGAGGTATTTCTCCTTTTGGAGATACCCTGGTTTAGTCAATTATCTAACCCCATTCCTTACTCCAAAGCACAGTACAAATGTTCTGTGGGCACACATAACAATCCTTGTTCATCATTTTACTATCACAGTGTGTTTCTGAGGACACAGTTAAACCAAAGAGATGGATATGGAGTATGGCATAAAAAGAATGGTGCAAACCATCTTCAAGTATGTCTCAATCCCCGTCTGATTCAAGGAGATCGAGAAAACATCAAAACCTGAATCTAGAGTCAGGTTGGCTAGGTTCAAATCTTCAATTCCATTCACAAGCTGAGTGATCTTGAACAAATCATTCCGGTACTCTTAGGCTCAATTTTCTAACCACTAATATGGAC
>NW_007766463.1:5955-6173 GCF_000696425.1 Galeopterus variegatus | reverse complement strand
AGACTGAACAATTACTAAACAAAAGTCGAGAGTAGAACTCATATCTTCCTACCCCTTCTCCTGTGTTACTTCTAGTGGTTGGACTGTTGTTCATCAAGTTCCATGATAGATTGTGTTTCATGTGAGGAGAAGCAGAAATACAGAATTGCTATGACAAGCAAATTCACTGTTGAGATCAGTTGTAAGTAACATGCTCAGCACTGCCTGGCCTGTATACT
>NW_007766463.1:0-386 GCF_000696425.1 Galeopterus variegatus | reverse complement strand
CAAATCCACAAACATCTCTGTGCCTATTCTGTTACCCCAGGCTTTCATCCAAGAGAAGATGAAAGGCACCATCTCATACCCTGAATCTCCATCCTTCTTGCCTGATCATGAAGCTTAGCTTAGTTCCCAGATCCTCTGTTCTCTGTGTCCTCAATGCCTCTCCCTCCTTAGTGACTTCTTATCAGCCCTCAAACATTCTAAAAATCACTTCTTCAATCTAGAGTAGTGTGTACATAACTCACTTAACTGTCACAGCAATCCTGGGAATTAAGCAATGCAGATGTTATGCATATAGAACATAAGATTCACAGTGATTTGTTGCCAAAGACTGAACAATTACTAAACAAAAGTCGAGAGTAGAACTCATATCTTCCTACCCCTTCTCC
>NW_007766462.1:5796-6173 GCF_000696425.1 Galeopterus variegatus | reverse complement strand
AGTTTCTCTCAACAGTGTTGCTTAGTTTTCATTGCACAGGCCTTGCACATAGATATATAATTTTTTATGTTGACCTTTAATCTTCTGATTGTGCTAAGTACACTTTTTAATTCCAGCATCTATTTTGTTGATTCCTTGGGAATTTTTACATACACAATCATGTCATCTGTGAATAAAGACAGTTTTACTTCTTTCTTTCTAATCTGTATGCCTTATATTTCTTTTTTTTGTTGCTATGCAGGCTAGTACCTCAAGTACAATGTTGAATGGAAAGGGTTCGGGTGGACATCCTTTTCTTATTCTCGATTTTATGGGGAAAACATTCAATCTTTAGCATTAAATGATGTTAGCTGTAAGTTTTATCATGTTCTTAATTT
>NW_007766462.1:0-245 GCF_000696425.1 Galeopterus variegatus | reverse complement strand
AAATCCATTTCAATGTAAATTTTAGAATAAGGTTGTCAGTTCTTACAAAAAAAGCTTGCTGAGATGTTCACTAGAATTGCATTGAATCTAAAGATCAGTATGGGAGAACTGACATCTTAACAATGTTGAGTCTTTGGTGTACAGTATGAACATGATATATTTCTCCATTTTTTAGATTTTCTTAAGTTTCTCTCAACAGTGTTGCTTAGTTTTCATTGCACAGGCCTTGCACATAGATATATAAT
>NW_007766461.1:5963-6173 GCF_000696425.1 Galeopterus variegatus | reverse complement strand
ACCCAGGGTGCTAGGCTGGGTGTGGGCTGGAAGGTTCTCTTTTGCAATTGGCAAGCAGGGAATAACGCTTCCAGACACTCACCATCTACCCAAGTCTCACTATCTCCACACACAACCCTCCATAAACCAAAGCTTGGTGTCTTTTGCATATTCACTCAGCAAATAAGAAGCAGAACTGGGATTCAGAGGTGGCCCCTAAGACCCTGATCC
>NW_007766461.1:0-381 GCF_000696425.1 Galeopterus variegatus | reverse complement strand
CGTGGGCGTGGTTCTGATGGCTTTAAAAGAAGAGCGAGTGATAAGGTCAGCTCTCTTGCTCTTGCAGCCCTCTCCACGTGATACCCCGCATTGCCATGGGACCCAGTAGAGAGATCCCACCCAGAGAAGTCAGTCCTCACCAGCTGTGCCCCCTGGCCTGAGGCCTTCACAGCCTTTGAAATTGTAGAAAATAAACCTCTTTTCCTTATATATTATTTTCAAGTATTCCATTATAAGCAACAGAAACAGACTAATACATTTGTCAAAAATGCCAAGGAAGGGCTGGCCCGGTGGCGCACTCGGTAGAGTGTGGTGCTTGAGAGTGCGGCGGCGCTCCCGCTGAGGGTTCGGATCCCATATAGAGACTGGTCCGCTCACTGG
>NW_007766460.1:11868-12140 GCF_000696425.1 Galeopterus variegatus | reverse complement strand
GTATGATTAAATAAAATTTGCTTACATGCTTTAGGAAATATAGAAATTCATACTTTTTGTAGGTAGATATTAAATCCAAAGTTGTACTAGGTATCAAAAGAGCAGTCAGTATTGAACTAGACTTACTGAACCAAAACAAAGTAAAGTAAACCTTACCTTAAGCAAAATATACATTAGTAAAAATATGTGCATAATAAAAAAAAATAGTAATTTACTTGCATTGCATACATTTTAATATAAAAAAACAGAATCCCTGATATTCATTAATTGAA
>NW_007766460.1:5967-6167 GCF_000696425.1 Galeopterus variegatus | reverse complement strand
TGAGATAAAATTTATGAAGTTATTCTTGGTAGTAGCAGCTATTACATAAAATATTATTTAAAATATATCTATGTAAAAAGACAAAGTTATCTAAAATGCAAAAATCCCAAATAGCGTAAACTCTAAACATTCCAAAAAGATCTGATGGGGCAGTATGATTAAATAAAATTTGCTTACATGCTTTAGGAAATATAGAAATT
>NW_007766460.1:0-314 GCF_000696425.1 Galeopterus variegatus | reverse complement strand
AAATTTGTTCAGTTTTTCATAGCAATGTCTAATGTTTCTTTGTATTTCTGCAATATCAGTTCTGATATCCCCTTTTTGTTTCTGATTTTTGTTGTTATTTTAGTAAATCTGGCTAGAGGTTTCTCTATTTTATTTATCTTCTCAAAAAATCAACTTTTTTTTCGTTCATATTTTGTATCATACTTTTGGTGTCTATTTCATTTTGCTCTGCTCTGTTTTTAATTATTTCTAACCTAACTTTACACCTCAAGGAACTAGAAAAACAAGAACAATCAAATCCAAAAGTTAGAAATGTCTTTGACCCATTTAAGTTT
>NW_007766459.1:5919-6173 GCF_000696425.1 Galeopterus variegatus | reverse complement strand
TACAGTTCTGACCTGTATTTCTGACCCAGTACCAGAAAAACTTTATCATTTGGGGGATCTACATCTGTTTCCTTCTACTAGATTGAAATTCTCTTGAGGGCAGGGATTTTGTCATTTTAGTTTTTATACTCTAGTACTTCGCATTAAAATATGTGTTTAATGAATTTAGACTGTCAATCTAGAATACAGTCAGATCTTCAAAATCTGTATGTACAGTGGAAACTGTATTTGATAAATCTTCTATATAAGCACAA
>NW_007766459.1:1681-3272 GCF_000696425.1 Galeopterus variegatus | reverse complement strand
AAAAAAAGACATATAAAGAACATTTGTGTTTGCCAACATAAATTTTAAAATCCATGATTCAAGTGAAGTCATCCAGACAGATCACAAAGAGAACACGGTAATGAAGCTAATCAGGAGCATGTCAGTTTCAAAAGATCATTTTGTTCCATTATGTGTACTTGCCATGTGCAGGTAAGTGATAGGATTATTTACTATAATAATCTTATAATATAAGGGAGTGATTACTTCTTGCTGGGGATATCTGAAAAGGCTTCATGGAAGGGATGGTGTTGAACTTGGGGTGGATGGGAAGGATTGTTTTGCCATAGTATCCCAGGTAGAAATAAATGAAGGAATTCTGAATATCATGGTATGGTTGATTCTGGAGTACCAGAAACATGTCGTAGTTTCCAGGACTTCTTTTACTAATGAGGAAGATGTTACTATTGGATTACATCTTCAAGGTCTTTGTATACCAGCTCTGGCAGCCCTTGCTTATGTGTAGGAGGTAAAAGAGAAGCATTAATCCAAAGTTCCCTTCAGCATTATCCTCAAAGCATCTACCCAAGTATCCACCTTCTCCTTCCTTAGCAGAGTCCCTTACTGTCTATTTCCTTGAAAAAGTTGAGGCAGACCTTAGATTCTCACCACCATACTCACAAATTTATCTGCATCTTTACTTTATCCAGCTTCTTCAAGGTCAGCTCCTTTCCCCAAGTTCTTTGTATCCACATCAACTGTTTGATCTACCTCATATTTTCAGTGGTTCTCACTCCATGGACTCCTCCACAACAGGCAGTCAACTTATTTTAAACTTCTACCACTAAAAAATAAATGTATTTGCTGGATCTTGCAGCCCTGCCTCTTTCTTTCACAGCCAAGCTCCTTTGCAGTTTCCTGCTGACCTCACATTGCTCCTCAGTGGAGCAGTACTGAGCCTCTGTCCCTTCCCAGGCTCCTGCCCATCTCTGAATGTTGGTGTCTGGGTTGCTGCTCTTGGCCCCGTTTCTCTTTGCTGCTGCTATTTCTGTTCTTCTACTCTCTGGGTTTCAGTTTCAGTGGAGTCACCTGTTTTAAACATTTGGGTTCTAAAATCTGCAGTAAGGTAAAAATTATGTATAGTCAAAATTACCCTCAAAAAGCCCTTAAAGTATTGATATGGCTTTCTATATGCAAACCACACAGTTTGTGTATATAGTCATGCGCCATATAATGATGCTTCAGTCAACAATGGGCCAAGTGTACAATGGTGGTCCCATAAGATTATAATGGAGCTGAAAAATTCCTATTGCCTAGTGATGTCATAGCCGTCGTAACATCATAGCACACTGCATTACTCACATAGGAGCAATAGGTATACCATATAGCCTAGTGTGTAGTAGGCTATACCACCTAGGTATGTGTAAGTACACTCTGTGAAGTTTGCACAACAATGAAATTACCTAACAATGCGTTTCTCAGAACATATCCCCATTTTTTTTTTCCTTTTTGCCTTTTTTACTGACCGGTAACGGGATCGCAACCCTCGATGTCGCGCCCGTACCGGGGACTGGCAACGGGATCGCAACTCTCGGTGTTGCGCCTGCACCGCGCTCAGCCAGTGAGCGGGAAC
>NW_007766459.1:0-721 GCF_000696425.1 Galeopterus variegatus | reverse complement strand
CTCCCAAGCAGTGCACTCTCCAGTGCGCCACCGGGCCGGCCCCATATCCCCATTTTAAGTGACTACATATATGAGTGTAATGTAATAACGCATCATATATAATTCCCTTGGAGGAACTGAGAAATTGTTATCAAGTGTTTCACTGCTGGGACTATTTCAACAATTTATAAAGATTCCAACTTGTTAGCTCTTCCTGTTTGTCAGTATCATCTTTGTCTTCCATAGACCATTTCATCAATTGCTCTCTCTTCTACCTGGCCCTCAATCAATTTTTCATATTCTTCCTTTGTGATGTTGATGAAGTCTTACCAGGTTCCTGAATAATGCTGTTGACTTCCTAGACAGTGGTGAAAAACCTTACAGTCATTTGCACATTCTTCTCTTTCTTTTTCCAATATACATGGACCCGTACAAGCATGATTGCATTCATTTTTTGTGGGCATATGCACATTGAACGGCACACCGTCAATTGGTTTCACTATTTAAATTTTTTGTGCTTCTTTCCCTTTTTTGCTGATGGCATCTGGTTGTCAAATAATGTATTTGAATGATGCATCTCACTGTAGCATATGTGTATACATGTGTGTGTGCATGTGCATTCTGTAGCTCCAGCCTAAATATTCTTTTGGACTCTAGAGCTGTATATCCCATTGCCTATGATACAGTTCTGACCTGTATTTCTGACCCAGTACCAGAAAAACTTTATCATTTGGGGGATCTA
>NW_007766458.1:5949-6173 GCF_000696425.1 Galeopterus variegatus | reverse complement strand
GATTCTCCCAAACAATGTGCAAATTAACATTCCTATGACTTTGTCCCCATCTAGAATGTTCATCCCTTTGGTCTATATAAAGCCTAATTATGTTGATAGGGCCAATTCTAATGCCATATTTCTTCCAAATTTTCCCTCACTGCATGTACAAAAATAATCTTTGACGTAAATTAAAACATGCTGCATTTATATTCATCAAGCACATAGTCAGAGCTTTTCATGAC
>NW_007766457.1:5454-6173 GCF_000696425.1 Galeopterus variegatus | reverse complement strand
CTGTACAAGTATGTAAAATGGTACCATAGGAATGGAAGGAGCATTTGTCGAATGAATAACTGGTGTACAGGATTGCAGAACCACAAAAGAAGGTGAGGTCACCAAGAGAGGCTTATTCTACTTTACAAATACAGTTGATATGATTGGGAAAAGCATCACAGAAGAATTTGAAATGTATTGTTTTAGTCTTTTTTTTTTTTTTGTTTTTTTTTTTTTTTTTTTTTTTTTTTTTTTTTTTTTTTTTTTGCTTATAACAAAATACCTGAAACTGGGTGGTTTATAAAGAAAATGAAATTTATTACTTACAGTTTCTGGAGCTGGGAAGTCCAAAGTCCACCTGGTGGTGGTGACAGTGACCCAGGGGTCTCACATTGGAAGATGGTGGAAGCAGAGAGAGCAGAGAGAGACAAAACAGACTGTCCTCTTCTTTTAAAGCCGTCAGAACCACGCCCCTGACCACTATTTTTAATCCATTCACTACAGCATGGTCCTACAATCAATTACCTCTTTAGGGTCCCACCTTTCAATTACCCTAATAGGATTTCCCACCCTCTTAACAGTCACAGTGGGGGCTAAGTTTCTAATACATAAAATGTGGGGGATACAATTCAAGCTTCAAGGAGTTTTGGGGGCACATAATTCAATCCACTATATGTATCTTGAAAGATTAGCAGGGTTTGAATAAGAAAAGAAGCCTGGTGAGGGTGAAGAGACAAAAG
>NW_007766457.1:0-961 GCF_000696425.1 Galeopterus variegatus | reverse complement strand
ATATGTATGTACAAACAAATGAAAGGTATCTACAGATTTTATATTGCATTGTTTAAACTTTTAGGCAGACCCTTTTGACAGTCTTTTCAAAGTCTATTCTCACCCTCTCAATTTTGTTCAGATGTCCTTCCTTCTCCAGGTAGCCATGCGCTTAGAGCAGTTGGGTCCTGCCCTTAGTTTGGGGAAGGAGAGGTTTTTAATTTGTCTAACTAATGTGATGCTACCCTTCCTTTAGTGATGGTTTAGGCATCAGCATGTGAGATAATTCTACTCAGTAACTTGTCTACTGCTAAGCTCCTGAAAAGAATTTATTTAAAATGAATGCCTTCCCCTTTCTTCTGGAGGTGTCCTCTTTAGATGTGAAGCCCAGAACTGTGGCAGCCATCTTGTGAATGGGAGAGAAGGTCCAAGGACAGAGCCAAGAGTCTTAGGCTGGTAGACCAGGGAACTGAGCCATTGGATTGAGCCGCTATCTTAACTAACCCTGCTGCTATGCTATGTCTAGGTTTCCTGTATTTGTTAAGTAAATTCTCTTGTGTAAGCCAGTTGAGTCAGGATTTCCCATTACTTGCAGCTAGAAGTAAACTAACTGAGAAAGTCCCCACATCCAAAAAGAACTTACAAACCACAGATGGAGTGCAAGCAAGGTGAAAATATAACTCCATAGCACAGTACATGAAAAGCAGTACCTCAAGGGATAAGTGAACTCAAGAAATACTTTAGGTTTTTCTGCTGAAATTATATCTGTCTCTATCTAAATTCGGATTTTCTTCTCTGATGCTCCATAGCACCCTGTTTACACTTTACCTATGCCATTTACATTCTAACTTGTAGAATGGTGGAATATGATTTTGTTGTACTTCTCTAGCTTGTAATTCCAAAGGTCTATATTTTTTCTGCCTGTACAAGTATGTAAAATGGTACCATAGGAATGGAAGGAGCATTTGTCGAATGAATAACT
>NW_007766456.1:5809-6173 GCF_000696425.1 Galeopterus variegatus | reverse complement strand
AAACATAAATGTGCATACAACAAAGACCAAATTTCTAGTAGGCAAAATTGTAGATTGGTAGTCTGAATCAAAGTCATTATTCTCACCAAATCAAGTGGTAACTTCAGTAGAGCTCAAAATAGGCACCTTAACACAGAGCCCAATGAAATTGTAAATCTCATTAAGTGAAAGGTACATTGCTTTTGAATTTTAAAATCTTTTATTAAATTTCTTTATCGTTTAAAAAATGACAAGCACTTTGCCTCAAGGCTAAAATAGTAATCAATAACACAAGGCAAAGACAGTCTCTTATTTAAAATGCTAATTCCTCTATCAACTGTATTTTTTAGAGGAAAGAAACAAGGAGGCAAAGATCTTGAAATTA
>NW_007766456.1:0-350 GCF_000696425.1 Galeopterus variegatus | reverse complement strand
AAAAAAAATAACGTTTTGAATTCTTAACAATAATTGGCTCCTACACACGTGCAAGAAAAGTTAACCGAATATACCATGTCAGATGAAGTTACGAGAATTTTATGTTTATATGAAGTCAATAGTCTCAAGATTTCTTTATAGTTAGTAAGACTTGATCATTTGACCATTTTAGTTTCTAGTGATTATACCTGTGAGGACATTGTATAAAGTGTCCATGAAATAATTGGGAGTATTGTTTTGGTAAGAAATTGAGTAGCTGATATTCTGTTATCTTAAGGGGAGGGGGAGGAAACATAAATGTGCATACAACAAAGACCAAATTTCTAGTAGGCAAAATTGTAGATTGGTAG
>NW_007766455.1:5784-6173 GCF_000696425.1 Galeopterus variegatus | reverse complement strand
AGTACTCACCAATAACTGGATCTCTGTTTCTTCTTACACATACATAGTCTGAAATTCCTACTTCTTTGTAGTTATGTGAAGCCATGTGAGAACCAGTAAGATGTGCCAGAATGCAGTGAAGAGCCCTATGGGATTCTCCAGTCTCTTCTTCCTCTGCCACAGCTATGGCAGACAAGGCTTGTGCCCACATAGCAGAACCGAAGGACCAAAGTGGCATTGAGCTATTGAGCAAACATCATGTGTTCTGGAGACTCATCCAGATTTGTAGTAAACTTTACATAAATGGGGACTTTTGTCCTAATAATCAATGCTATTAGGAGGTTGTTTGTTATCAAAATCCAAATTGCTTAAAACTTACACATTTCCAGTAGGGCCTGTTTTCTTGACTG
>NW_007766455.1:0-321 GCF_000696425.1 Galeopterus variegatus | reverse complement strand
TCAAAGGAAGACATACAAATGGCCTACTGGTATATGAAAAAATGCTCAACATCACTAGTCAGCAGAGAAATGCAAACCAGAACCACATTGAGATGTCATCCCACCCTAGTTAAAATGGCCATTATTAAAATAACAAGAACAACAAATGCTAGAAAGGGTGAGGGGACAGGGGAACTCTTCTACACTGTTGGTGGGACTGTAAATTAGCAGAGCCATTATGGAAAACAGTATGGAGGATACTCAAACAATTACAGATCGATCTACCATATGATCCAGCAATGTCAATACTGGGCATACATCCAAAGAATTGGAAATTATCAT
>NW_007766454.1:5871-6173 GCF_000696425.1 Galeopterus variegatus | reverse complement strand
TCAGTCCAGCGCCATCCCAATTTGCTCTTGAATTTAGTGGAGTTTGGAAGAAAACTGCTACATGGGATCATCATGACATTCCTATTCATGTCCAAACCTGGATTTGTTTTTCTCGATCTATAGTTAAGAAAAAGAATAATAATAAACTCTGTATTTATCAAGCAGCAAACCAGTAGGAAATTATAACCTTTTAAAATAAATATGCATCTAATTATAGGAAAGCACTGTTTACTTTTGCAGCGCTGTCAGGATTTCCCCAGCAAGCTGAGTCTACAGACAATGTTCCAGCTCCTCCCCCCAGC
>NW_007766454.1:0-244 GCF_000696425.1 Galeopterus variegatus | reverse complement strand
CACACTGACTCTGGCTTGGCCCTGTGGCTTGCTTTGGTCAATGGCACCCATGTATTTTCATGTTCCTCTTGCTCCTCTGCTTTTGTCATGAAAATGCATCCAGGTTAGTTTGCTGAAAGGATTCAAGAGACTGGTGGAAAAGAGCCAGACATCCCAGACCTGCCTACAGTCAAGATCAGCAGTGCCAGCTACCCAACCCGCACCTCACCCCAGAGAACAGAAGATCACCCAGCCACCTGGAGAT
>NW_007766453.1:5925-6173 GCF_000696425.1 Galeopterus variegatus | reverse complement strand
GTTAGTTCAAGGCCAAAGCATTTAATTGCTGGTGTGAGATGCTCTATGGCCTTATTTCCCTCTGCCAGAGAAAGCAGCAATATTCCAAATGGCAGCTGCTCCCTGTACCTGGGCCTGAAATTAAAAGATAATATAAATAGAGGCCCTTGGTAAGCTACAATACACATAAGGAATAGGCAAAAATAAGCTTTTGTTGCTTTAGGCCACTGAGATTTGGGAGTTGTTCATGACCACAGTATAACATAACC
>NW_007766453.1:0-716 GCF_000696425.1 Galeopterus variegatus | reverse complement strand
AGACATGGAATTGTGGGTTTGAGTCACACTCATCTACTTGTCTAGGGTACACCCAGCTAATGTGTAGATTACATGTAGATTTATGCACAACATTGGTAGCGACGGAGTGGTAAAATGAATGTAGAGGGCTAAGGGGCCTATTCTGTCCTCCCTGCTGCATCCATCTTTTGATTGTCAATAATGCCTGAACGAATGCGGCTCATATGGGTCCATAGCATTGTGCTCTCATACCATTTGGTTCATACCTCTTTTATAGCTCTTGACATATATGACTTTATAGTTACTTAGCTTTATGTTTCTCTTCCTCCCATAGACTGGTTGCTTCTTGAAGCTGAGTCCTGATTATATTTACTTATGTGTCCCCAGCACCTGGCACAGACTCTGACACCCAGCAGATGATCGAAATTCTGGTTGATTCAGTTAAAATCTAATATGTACAGGCTTGCTTTAACAGGGCAACTGGCTCTCAAGAACCACCAAAAGCAAAGTCTCAAAAATATTCCTTATTAGGAAGAAAAGTAAGTAGCTGTTGGTTTTGTTTCCTAATTATTCCCAGCTCTCTACCTGCTGGGCTATTCCTGCCCCTGACCCTCAGTCGTGGGGTGGAGTCATGGGACTGGTTCTGTCTAATGAGGTATGAGCAGAAGTGAGGAGAGTTAGTTCAAGGCCAAAGCATTTAATTGCTGGTGTGAGATGCTCTATGGCCTTATTTCCCT
>NW_007766452.1:5934-6173 GCF_000696425.1 Galeopterus variegatus | reverse complement strand
GGAACTGAAAAGCAGAGAGAAAAGCAGAAACTACCTTGTTGAAAATTCTGATTTGGTATTTTATCTTACATAAAAGAGAATAGATTTTTCCATGTTTATTGAGTTAAATGAAAACAAGATTATTTTTCTTATATTAAGTTAAAACAAATTCTGAGACATGATTTTGTTAATATATAAATGTACATATATAAATACTATATTGACATACACATTAATATAATTTGCATATAAAATTAATA
>NW_007766452.1:0-372 GCF_000696425.1 Galeopterus variegatus | reverse complement strand
TATATTTGTGGTGGATTTGTCATTATATTTATCTAGATCAGAAGCTCCTGTTTTCAAATTTTTCAACTTTGTAGCAATCATTAGTATCTGTTCTTCTGACTGATAATTAGTCATCTTTGATTGACATAAAACAATGTTTTCCCACCATAACCTAAAATATTTCATAAATTGTGAAGATAGATTGATATTTGCTATTAGATATTCATACTGATTTATTCTAGATTTTTTTTTCTTAGTGAGAACTTAGCCATATATGTGGAAACTGAGTACTGGAATTTCAAGAGGTCTAATCTTTCCAAAATGTACTAAGTGGAACTGAAAAGCAGAGAGAAAAGCAGAAACTACCTTGTTGAAAATTCTGATTTGGTATTT
>NW_007766451.1:3546-6173 GCF_000696425.1 Galeopterus variegatus | reverse complement strand
CTGCATCCAAACCCCATTGCCATGGAAGCACAAGCCTTCTGTAGGTGGTCACCCCCTCTGTACCCTGTACCTCCCCCAGCTGGTCAGTTGCATGTCCCCTGGTTCTTTCTCCAAAATTGTGTTTGAGCCACTAGCTCCTCCCATCCCGTGTCACTGCCCTACCTCAGCACTTTTCATCCCTCTCCTAGATCATTGCCATGACTACTAGCTCATCCCACTGGTCCTAGAAATCTCCTTCCACCCACATCTACCTGAGCTAACCTAGAACACACATCCTGGTCTATGTGGCCCTGCCTAGGGACCCCTGCTGGTTTCCTGTCACCAATCTAGACTGGCACCGAAAGACCTCTCGGTCTGGTTGCAACCTTTCTAGCATAATCTCTCAACAATTCCATGTGCATTCACCCCAAGCTACAGCCACACAGAGCAACTGTGCAGCACACCGTCTCATCTTTCTGCCTGGAAAGCCCTGCCTCCCCCTGCAGTTTGGTGGACTGTTCCATCGGCCACCCCCAGTTTTCCCTACATTCCTCCTCCCACATGGATTCTGAGCTTGGACATGTGACTTGCTTTGGCCAGTGGGACATTAGCAAGAATGATACAAGCAGAGGCTTGATAAGTGCTTGCATAGTAGGCTCCTCCTGGAACTCTTCTTGGAGTCCTGAGTTGCCATGTAGAGAGGACTGGCTACTCTGCCAGAGAGACTACAAAGGAAGAGCGTGTGAGAAGATGTTCAAGTTTCCATGAAGATGCTCAAGCTCACATAAGCACAAGGGAGGTCCAGCCCTGCCAGTGTCCCAGTCGAGCCTCCAGAAGTCCCATTCCCAGCTGTAGTCTGAATGCACCTGCATGAGAGACCCCAAGTGAGACCCGCAGAAGAACTGCCCAGCTGAGCAGTCAAGCCAGAGAATATGAGAAATAATGAAAGTGGCTTAATGGTTTTAAGCCACTAAGCTCTGGGGTGGTGTGTTATGCAGCTATAGACAACACCTAAAACAGTCGATTATAACTCAATCCATTTCAAACTTCATGGAGCGTTCGAAACCCTAATGTGTGTTAGGCAAAGGGAGAACGTAGGCCACTTCCTCAAGGATACTGCAGCCTAACTGGACTCTCTCACTCACACATCCTCTTTAAAAAGATTATTTTGAGCACCTTCTACATATGAGACATTGCAAAGACCTCAGGCCTCCATCCACCTTGGGTCCCATCCCCCCCTCCAGTTGTTTTCTGTTCCCACTTAACCTCCAGGGCTGGAATAAGCTGCTCCTCTCACAGTGAACATGCCCCAAGCTCTCCCCAAGGGCCCAGCGCTGGAAACTCTCATGGAGGACGGTGGGAGGCTGGGGAGCCTCACCTTGCGCAGGGAGAACAGCTAGACCAGCAGCAGGATCTCTACTGCTGCTGTGGTGACAACTCCTCTCCCCCAAATCTTTTGGGTCAGAAGGGAAGGCATTTCTGCTTGATATTTGAAGATCCATTAAGTTTATCAGGTTACTGAAATGTGTCCAGAAAGACGTTCCCATGTCAAAGGCTAAGTAGTGATGGTGTCTGTTAGCATGATACAGCTCTAGGTACAGGCTCATGTTTTCCAGAAACCTCTTCAGCATCTAAGGGACACAGCTAAATGGTTCCCTTATGAATACAAAAAGGAAATGCCTTTTCCAAGTTCTTCTTTACTTTTAGGGAGAAGCTGATTTCCCTAAGCCAGTGAATATCAACTACCCTGATCAAGAATAAGACCCCCCCACTCAATGAGTATGACCTCTAAAAACAACCACTTCACCCCTTTGGTTTTGGTGTATTTATTTACGAAATTAAAGAATTATATAAGATTGTCTCTAAGGCACTCGCCATCAGGTGCTATAAGTATATCCTGGGTCAAGAATCATATTAGGGTAGCATGGGTTTGTAAGTGGAATTACAACAACTAGAGGGTTCACTTCCAAACACAAATTAACACTGGCCTGGGATTCAGGACACATGGGTTCTAGTCCCAGCCCTGTTATAATGAGCGGTATGAAACCAGACATATCTGGTGGTCTCAATAGGCCTCATCTGTTAAAGGGTCAGTGGTTCTCAATCTCGCTCCACAGAGCACAGAGCTGGGGTGGGGAGGGAGGAATCTTCCCAAGGAAGGAAGCTCCCCCACCTTAATCTAGTCAATGGACTTCTCTGTGGATTCACTGAGCAAATAGTTCTAAGGTTAGGGGAAAAAAAGGCAATCTATGAATATGGAAACTCATCTCATTTGGTTTTATCTCAAAGTCTCTCCTCAGAGTCTTCCTAAAAAAAAGAACTAAAGTATGTACTCCAGTTTCAGTAGTAATTACTCAAGTATTTTTGCATTAGTTTATAAAAGACCTGAATACCTACTCTTTGCATCCCACATACAGACCGGTTCCCGCTCACTGGCTGAGCGAGGCGTGGGGGCAACACCGAGGGTTGCGATCCCGTTGCCGGTCCCCGGTCCGGTCCGGGGGCAACACCGAGGGTTGCGATCCATTGCCGGACACGGAAAAAGACAAAAGACAAAAGACAAAAAAAATAAAAGAACTAAAGTATCTACTCCAGTTTCAGTAGTAATTACTCAAGTATTTTTGCATTAGTTTATAAAAGACCTGAAT
>NW_007766451.1:2345-3243 GCF_000696425.1 Galeopterus variegatus | reverse complement strand
GGGAAGATTGCTTGAAGAAGGAGGTACATCACTGAGAAGGTTTTCCATTAAACATACAGAAAGTCAACTCAACAAGTCTTCAGCAGTAAGGACACCTGCTGGCTTGCACAGCTACATGTTGATAAGTATGGTGCAGGTCTCAGGGCTGACTTGATCCAGTGCCTCCAACATTCTCCTTTTAGCTCTCTAGCTTCTGCCCTCGACATTTTTTGGTGATGAAATGGCTCACATCCATGCACAGAATCCAAAGAAAGTACATCTATATATGACAAAAACTCACCTTAACCTGATAAAGGGTATTTATGAGGAACCTACAGCAAGCATCACACTTAATCATGAAAGACTGAATGCTTTCCCCTTAAAATTGAGAAAATGGCAAGGATGTCTCCCCTCATCACGTCTATTCAACACTGTACTGCAGTTCCAACCTGAACGATCAGATAAGAAAAAGAAATAAAAGACATCCAGATTGGAAAGGGAGAAGTAAAGTGTCTTCAGTCACAGACAACATAACTTATATGTAGAAAATCCTAAGAAATCTATGGGGAAAAGCTACAAAAATAAGTCAATACAAAAATCAATTAAATTTCTGTATACCAATAATTAAAAATCCAAAACTGATATTAAGAAAACAATTCTACTAACAGTAGCATCAGAGAGAATAGAGATAAATTTAACAAAAGAAGCATAAGACTTACACACTGAAACTACAAAACATTGCTGAAAGAAATGAAAGAAGACCTAAAAAGAGAGAGTTGCCATGTTCATAGATTGCAAGACTCAATATTGGTAAGATGGAAAGACTCCCTACAAATTTAATATAAATCTCCATTTAACCCAACAGAGACAGCCTAAATGCTTTCTTCCTAAGGTTGGCAACAGGCAAAGATGTCTCTTC
>NW_007766451.1:0-784 GCF_000696425.1 Galeopterus variegatus | reverse complement strand
ATCCACATGCAATGAAAAAATGAGCCTATTGACAGACCTTACACCTGTCACAAAAGTTAACTCAAAATAGATCACAAACCTAAATATAAATTCAAAACTATAAAACTTCTAGAAGACTGCATAACAGGAAATCTAAGTGACCTTGGGTTTGTGGTGACTTTTTAGATACAACACCAAAAGCACAATTAATGAAAGAAAAAAGTAATGTTAGACTTTCTGTTCTTTGAAAGACACTGTTAAGGGAAGGAAAAGACAAGCCACAGACTGAAGAAAATGTTTGCAAAACACATATACTATAAGAAATTTGTTTCCACAATATACAAAGAGCCCTTGAAATGCAACAAGAAGAAAACAATTCTATTTAAAAATGGCATAAGATCTTAACAGACACCAAAGAAGATATACAGGTGGCAAATAAGTATATGAAAAGGTGCTCAACATCATATGTCATTAGGAAATTGCTAATTAAAACAACAATGAGATTTCATACATACCAAGTAGAATGGCTAAAATCCAAAACACTGACAATACCAAATGCTGACGGGGATGTGGAGCAGTGGGAGTGCTCATTCATGGCTGTGAGAAGCAAACGATTTCAGCCTGTTTGGAAGACTGTTTGGCAGTTTCTTAACAAAGCCAAGCACAGGCTTACTGCACAACCCAGCAATCATGCTCCATGATATTTACCCAAATGAGTCTAAAACCCAGGTCCACATAAAAATCTGTGCACAATTGCTAAAAATTAGAAGCAGCAAAGATGTCCCTCCACAGGTGAATGGATAAA
>NW_007766450.1:5936-6173 GCF_000696425.1 Galeopterus variegatus | reverse complement strand
CAGTTTCCTCCATCAGAACAGTGGTGAAAATGCACCTGTCATGGAGACTGTGGTGAGGGGTTGGTGAAGGAATATCTGGAGGGGCTCAGAGAAGACCCTGCCCTTGGTCAGCGTTTGTCAGAGGTCTGCACTCCTGGTGTCTTCTGCTACGGGCTGCATGCTTGTGTCCCCGCAAAATCCACATGGTGAAACCTCACCCCCAGGGTGGTGGTGACAGGAGGCGGGGCCTTTGGGAGG
>NW_007766450.1:0-366 GCF_000696425.1 Galeopterus variegatus | reverse complement strand
TGCACACATAGGCACATGCACAGGCGTGCACAGAGGTGTGCACGTACATGGGCACATTCACACACTCACATGCACACACCACAAAAAATGGCACTGAATGCTGGGACAGCAACGCCACATGCAGAGCCCTTCTGGGTGTGTCTGGTGCCTACTCTTACTGTCTGCGTGGCCTTGGGCAAGAACTCTGTGCCTCAGTTTCCTCCATCAGAACAGTGGTGAAAATGCACCTGTCATGGAGACTGTGGTGAGGGGTCAGTGAAGGAATATCTGGAGGGGCTCAGAGAAGACCCTGCCCTTGGTCAGTGCTTGTCAGAGGTCTGCACTCCTGGTGTCTTCTGCTACGGGCTGCATGCTTGTGTCCCCGCA
>NW_007766449.1:5972-6173 GCF_000696425.1 Galeopterus variegatus | reverse complement strand
GATTTCCCACTGACTCCCATCTTTCCTTCTTCCAGAGAAACAAAACAGGACAAAGCCAGAGCGCTTTCATGTTCAGAGGACGGAATCCACTCTTACTGTTTTCACTAATCCAGTGAAATCAACTTTCCACTTTATCCTGAAGGACTCAGTAAATGTAAAATCTCTTTTGGAACTGAGATTCTATCATTTTATTCAGTAAAC
>NW_007766449.1:0-555 GCF_000696425.1 Galeopterus variegatus | reverse complement strand
TTTTTTTTTTTGTAAACATAAGAATAACACATTTTTTTCTATGAATTAGGAAGGAGAAAAGCTAAGGATGAATAAAGTTGGATTACTTGCAAAATAGTGGAGAAGAAAATCATTCCCTCATCATAGTATCAACTTCTAATGGAAAAAAAAAAAAAACAACATAAGATCATCCATTAAGAATGAGGGAGAAAAGGTCTCTAGGGTGTGTATGGTCTTTTTTAAAGGGATGGACATTGTAAAAATGATTTTGAGATGACTTACCACACAATAACCTCAAATCTTGAACAGTGCTTGGCATTTTGCTATCATTCAATTAATATTGAATCAAAATACTAGCGAAATTTAAATACCAAAATTACCCATCACAAGTTAAGTGAGCTGAGAAGTCATTACTTCATCCTAACAAGAAGTAAAACACTAAACAAACTAAAAAATCAACAGTTCTTAAATCCATCAGAGAAATGAGGTCGCAGGGAAAACTGCTGCCCCCCAAATTGGAGAGAAACAAGAAGATACAGAGAGTCACAACGTATCGGAGCAGAAACCCACAAGCAG
>NW_007766448.1:5971-6173 GCF_000696425.1 Galeopterus variegatus | reverse complement strand
AGAAAGTTAACAAAATTAATACAGCAGTGTGGAAATTTCTATGCCATCATTCCTATTCACTAGAATGTGATGTTTTGCATCATTTTAGAAATATTTTAACATGAAAATGTTGTTAGTTTGCATTGTTAGTATATAGGACAAATACTTATGAAACATCAGCTATACACATATGTGTGTATGTGTGTGTACATACATATTTATA
>NW_007766448.1:0-559 GCF_000696425.1 Galeopterus variegatus | reverse complement strand
AGATGTGGGAATTCAGCAGAAAATATGTAGGTCCTGGATCCAAGTACAAATTAAAAGACTGTGTTGATTTAAGGCCCCAGAATTTTCACTGTTACACTTGATGCTTGATAAGAATCTCCTAGCATATAAGCCCTACTCACATCACTCTCTGCTAAGGTCAATATAAGCCCTACTCACATCACTCTCTGCTAGGTCGATAATTAAAAAAGTGAACAAAAAGCAGCACCTGCAGGGTGCTCTGGAGGTCACTGCTTAGTGGCGTGACAGGAAAAGCTGCCTCTCAGGCAGGCTGTGAGTCTGAGACCTGCAACTTCAGCCACGAAACTCCGCCATGATTTCACTTTGATTCACTTTGATTTGTTTATGTGTTCTTATTCAGAATTGTGTGTGTGTGTGTGTGTGTGTGTGTTTAAGAGAGATGAATCAGTCATTAGTGTCTGTGCACATGTATGTGCAATGCATCCTCCAAAGAGGAAAATGAATGCCCTACATTTACTATTATAAAGATCTGCTCAAGAAAGTTAACAAAATTAATACAGCAGTGTGAAAATTTCTATGC
>NW_007766447.1:5767-6174 GCF_000696425.1 Galeopterus variegatus | reverse complement strand
TGCCTTGTGTGGATTATTGTTGCTACAGTATTAATATTAACTGCAATAACAACACTGCTGCTTCGCAGGCAGGCGATAGAGCTCAGCTGTAGGCCAACAGGAGCCAGACGGAAGCGATCAGGGGAGGTGCCTCCAGCACGTCCGGCCCAGAAGAGGTGGGGTCTTAAGGAATGTTCCCCAAACCCCGCCCCTTACCGCTCCCTTCTCTGAGGCGGCGTAGGCGGTTACCATGGCGATGACGTCTAGTGGGCGGGGAGGGGCGGAACTATGGAGAGGAGGAGGAAGATGGCGGGCGGGCGGCTCTGAGGAGACCTCGGCGGCGGCGGAGGAGAGAAGTGCAGCGCCGCGCCGCGCCTGGACCCATGTGGGGAGGAGTCGGAGTCGCTTTTGCCGCCGCCGCCGCCGCC
>NW_007766447.1:0-1185 GCF_000696425.1 Galeopterus variegatus | reverse complement strand
CCCAGGAATTTCTCTTGCAGCTGCCCCTGGTTCTGTTTTCCTAGGCACACCATGCAGCCGTTTCCTCTCTCTGGTTGTTCCTCCTTTCTGGTAGCATAGCTCTCTCTTCTGCCAGTCTCTTTCTCCTGGCAATGTTTACCTCCAGTAGAGGAGATTCTTTACGGTGAATAGAGAGGTAGGGGGCTGATGTGAGAGGAGTTCTCACTTTCTTCTTTTTTTATTTTTGACCCTGATTATCCTTTTTGCAGAGATTGAGGCTTTTGTACAACAAAAACCAGAAAGACTCATAGCCTATGCCTATTTTCCATCATGCATCATCCCTCTCCAAGGAAACAATTATTGGCATGAATTAAGGGGAAGGAAAAAGGGAAAAATTCACGGAGAAAAAAAAGCAAACAGCAGATATTGGGGACAGAATACTGTCCCAGGCATAGTAGTCCTCTAAGCAAATCTTTAGGTCTCATCAAAATTGTGAGAATTAAAGGACAAAGTACATGTAAGGTGTTTACAGTAGCGCTTGGTACAGGGACAGGGTGTGCTCAATAAATCTTATTATTATCTAGGGCTCTTCCACCAAATCAGGTACTCCGGGATAATCACTTCCACACTCAGTGTAGTGTTGAGCTGTGTGAGTGATCTCTTCCCCGTGTTCCCCAGGGACAGTTCACTCTGGATGCTGGGCCTATTTCTGGTCTCACCGGGGTGGGCTTGGTACTGTACTTCTAGGGGATTGTCTTTCCTCCCAACATTCGTTTCTCTCCCAACCTTCACCCCCAACTCCCAGGAAGCTTAGTCATAGGTGCAGCAGGTACCCCCCAGGCCTGGTTTGGGTTCAGGTGTTGTTATGAGCCTTTCTAGTAGCCCTGGGGCTAGACAATTACACTGAAATTCAGAAGCAGCACACAATTTTTGGCACTGGCGTCTTTAATTAAATTTAACAAGCATTTATTGAGCACCTAGAGCGTGCAAAATACCGTTCCTCTAAATACATTTGGAACTATTCATCTGTTTTAGCTATTCAGTTTGGATTAATGCTGAGCCATTCTTAAGATTTTGTGAGAAACGAATATTAAAAGGGAAAAATATTTGCACAGTTCTTTGCAAATATAAACGCCTTGTGTGGATTGTTGCTACAGTATTAATATTAACTGCAATAACAACACTGCTGCTTCGCAGGCAGGCGAT
>NW_007766446.1:5524-6174 GCF_000696425.1 Galeopterus variegatus | reverse complement strand
GACCCAACAGGTTCAGGAAAAAAAATCGAGGATTTCTGGGGCCCAGCTAAGAGACTGCTTGGGGACATTAGGTTTCTACAGTCACTTCATGAATATGACAAGGACAATATTCCTCCAGCATATATGAGTGTCATAAGAAAAAATTATATTCCAAATCCAGATTTTGTTCCAGAAAAGATTAGAAATGCTTCTACAGCAGCCGAGGGTCTGTGCAAATGGGTCATAGCAATGGACTCGTACGATAAGTAAGTCCTTTATAAAAAAAACTGGTATGTTTTATTTTCATGTTTGGTCATTTAAACGATATAAAATTTAAAAGCTATGTAAATGAGAAGATCCTCGGCAAATCTTGTGAATCTGGTATGTGTTTACATATTTACTGGAGGCAAGTTATACTGATTAAATAGTATAATACAATCGTTCTTAAACTTTTTGGACTCAGGAACCCTCTACACTTAAAAATTATTGATGACCCCCAAAAGCTTTTGTTTACCATATTGTATATTAAAACAGAGAATTAAAAAAATTTTATTTATTCATTTAAAAATAGCAATGAAACATTACATGTTAATACAAATAATGTTTCATTTTTTAGAAAACCACATTTTTCCCCCAAAAGAAAGAAACATTGTGAGAAGAGTGGTGTTTTA
>NW_007766446.1:0-297 GCF_000696425.1 Galeopterus variegatus | reverse complement strand
TTGTCACCATTTCTACCCAATGAACAGAGTGAGTTTCTGTATCTTAAGCCCAAGTTTGAAAATAGGAACCAATTATACAACTAACACATAAACAAACATTTCTTATTCAATAATTATCATGTTGTTATTTCAAGGATATCACAGTGGTAAAATCCATGAAGAGTCCTCCCGCTGGTGTCAAGCTTGTGATGGAAGCTATATGCATCTTGAAAGGCATTAAAGCTGACAAAATCCCTGACCCAACAGGTTCAGGAAAAAAAATCGAGGATTTCTGGGGCCCAGCTAAGAGACTGCTTG
>NW_007766445.1:5969-6174 GCF_000696425.1 Galeopterus variegatus | reverse complement strand
AATCTAATTTGTAGTTTTAGTGAGCTAGTACAAGTCTTGTTTTTGTGGTAGTAATTTCATTTAAACTTACCTAGTTAACGCTAATATTTACTTTTAGCTGTCTTGTCTATTTTCCCCCTGAAATTCACGCATGCTTTCTCAAACAGACCTGTGTATCTACAGACATACCATTTCTAAAAGAGTGAGCCCATCTCTGTCTGTTACA
>NW_007766445.1:0-557 GCF_000696425.1 Galeopterus variegatus | reverse complement strand
TTTTTTTTCTTTTTTTGTCTGCCTGGGTTGTTTCAAAAAGACCATCTTCAAGATCTGAAATTCTTTGTTCTGTTTGCTTTATCCTGGTGTTCAAGCTCTATGTTGTGTTTTTTATTTCATTGAGTGAATCTTTCATTTCTAGGAGTTCTGCTACTCTTTTTAAAGGTATTAATCTCTTTGTAAATTTCCTCCTGCATATTCTGGATATTTTTTCTTGTTTCCTTGTGTTCTCTAATTGAGTCTTCTTTTATTTATTCCAGCTTTCTTAAGATCATTGCTCAGAATTCTTTTTCAGATATTTCAAGGATTCCCTGTTCCATGGAGTCTGAAATTTGGACATTACTGTAATCCTTTGGTGGTGTCATATCTTCTCATTTATTTGTAGTTGTAGTATTTTTTCATTGATGTTTGGTCATTTGGTATAGGGTTTGCTGCTTCTATTATACTGAGGTTAACTATGAGGATAAAGATTTCTTCCTCTATTTGCAGGTTTCCCGGTGACTCCTCTTATATCAGTGTAGCCGAGTGAGCAGTATGTTACCTGTGGAGTGGCCCTG
>NW_007766444.1:5928-6174 GCF_000696425.1 Galeopterus variegatus | reverse complement strand
ATCCCCTGCCCAGGGAGTTTCGACACATCTTTCTAGAACCTTCCCATCCACAGAGGCTCCCGGCAAATTTAAGGGCGTTGAGCTGTTGATACCAAATCTGGCGATTGCCGAGGGACCAACGGACGGAGGTGGGACAGCCACAAGGATTCCGTCCAGCGGGGACCCAGCCTCCTTTACACAATTCGGAACAGGTTCCGGCAGGACCGGGCGCCTCTCAACAGCACCGAGAAAAAAGTGTGTTAGAAT
>NW_007766444.1:0-260 GCF_000696425.1 Galeopterus variegatus | reverse complement strand
GGCCAGTGCCCCAGGCGCAGCCCACCCTCAGCAGGCACTCAGGTCCGGCCATGGCACCCAAAGCAGTGGGAAGCCTGGGCCCGGGGTGGACCCCGGCCGTAGTCAGCAAGGGAGCGTTTGGGCTGTTGGTGTGTCCTGGCAGAAACTCCCAAGTTAGGGAAAGTTATTTTGTGAAAATATCACAGGAAAAGGCTTGGGAAGATCTTATCTAAGGTGCCAGGAAAATCCCCTGCCCAGGGAGTTTCGACACATCTTTCTAG
>NW_007766443.1:5926-6174 GCF_000696425.1 Galeopterus variegatus | reverse complement strand
AGACCAGGCTTATCGATCTAACTAAACTCTTCCGACGAACCCCATCGATATAAGTAAACTCGTCAGACCAAGCTCATTGATCTAAGTAAATTCAACCGACCAACCTAATCATTCTAAGTATAGTCATCAGACAGAGCTAATTGATCTAAGTTAACTCATCAGACCAAGCTCTTTGATCTTAGAAAATTCATCAGACCAAGCACTTCGATAAAGGTAAACCCATAAGTCCAAGCTAATTGATCTAAATA
>NW_007766443.1:0-405 GCF_000696425.1 Galeopterus variegatus | reverse complement strand
CTCATCGATCTAAGTAAACTCATCAGACTGAGCACATCGATCTAAATAAACTCATCAGACCTAGCTCATTGATCTAAATAGGTCATCAGACGAAGCTCATAGATCTAATAAACTCAACAGAGCAAGTTCATTGATCAAATTAAACTCCTCAGACCGAGCTCACCGATCTAAGTAAACTCATCAGACCAAGCTCATCGATCTAAGTAAACTCATCAGACCAATCCCGTCGATCTAAGTAAACTCATCACACCAAGCTCATCGATCTATGTAAACTGATCAGAGTGTGCTCATCGACCTAAGTAAACTCATCAGACCGAGCTTATCGACATAAGTAAACTCATCGGACCAAGCTCATCGATCTAAATAAACTCATCAGACCAAGCTCATCGATCCAAGTAAACTCAT
>NW_007766442.1:5887-6174 GCF_000696425.1 Galeopterus variegatus | reverse complement strand
GTCCTTTACTTTAGATATGAGGAAACCAGAGCCCAAGGATCCCTGGTGACTTCTCCAAGGCACCCAGGCTTAGGTCTAACTAGTTCTTGAGTTTGGGACCAGGCCAGGTGGACGGGTCCTTCCATAGCTCGTCCTTACTGATGCTGCGAAGGGCAACGAGGCTGCCCTGATTGGGGCCAGCGCTGAGCCCCCTGGCCCTGCCCAGGACTCAACTCACTGTTTCTGCAGGTGAAACCGTGGGAGGTGGTGCAGCCAGCATCAGGTCTGCCATGACTGACAAGGCCATA
>NW_007766442.1:0-348 GCF_000696425.1 Galeopterus variegatus | reverse complement strand
ACAGAGTGAGTGAGCCATGCTGGACCCTGTGCCCTGCATTCCTGGGTCAGGCTTCTGTCCTGCTCTGTGGTTCCTTTCCGACTGTTTCAGAATGCCACCCTATCCTGCTGGGGCTCCCACACACTGGCTCTGGGAGGTCGAGTGATGTTTTTAGGTCACAAGCTAGTGAGGGGAAGCCGGAACTGGGCCCTGGGTATCTTCTGCCCCCCGTCCTTGTCCTGCACCACCGGCCTCAACAGCTGACTTTTTCAGGGACATCCGGCCTCATGTGGTCCTTAAGAACTCATGTCCTTTACTTTAGATATGAGGAAACCAGAGCCCAAGGATCCCTGGTGACTTCTCCAAGGC
>NW_007766441.1:5896-6174 GCF_000696425.1 Galeopterus variegatus | reverse complement strand
GAAGCTGCAGCAGGTACAGTTTAAAGAGTTGTGGGAAAGAAGACTTGGATTTTAGTGTGCGCGCTCTACTACTAGCTTGCAGGGGGACTCTACAGAAGCCAACACGATGAGGATTCTATGAGCTGGATGCCTTAACACCTGGTGTTAACCTTGGGGCTGTCAACTCACACTTTTTGTCCATGTCCCAAGTCCTAACTGGAATTGAAGGGCAAGAATCAATGCAACTAGAGAATTCAATTATGAACCAAAAGTTGGTTTCAGCAGGTGTGCAATTCCAA
>NW_007766441.1:0-1015 GCF_000696425.1 Galeopterus variegatus | reverse complement strand
TGATTTGACCAACATATCTCAATATAGAACCCCCAAAATATGTATAATCAATTTTGATTCAATTAAAAAAAAAAGAATAGCATGGCAAAAAAATAAAATAAAACAAAATAAAAACAAAGAAAGGCTGGTAGAACTCAGAGCCCCTATGCCCTGGGTGTAGATGGGTGTCTGTGTGCGGGTAGGGGAGGGCAGGAGTACCTTCTTCTTCCCATGACAGTTCTGTGCTACAGTATGAAAAAATCACAGGACTAAATAATCCTTGAGGTCACCCATTCCTTCCAGATCTATCACAATGGCTGGGACCTAGTCCAGTGTCTGACAAACAATAGGTTCTCAAAATTACCATCAATATTTTTTCTAAACACTTTTTTCATTCCCAAATTAACTGAAGACACATAGGTAAGAGGTATGATTCACATGAAATGAACCAAGAACCATGAGTTCAAATACATAATAAAAATGGATGAGGTAGCTTTTCATTTTCATCGTGAAAATTTTCAAACATAACAGAAAAGCTGAAGTATAGAACGACAACCACTATATGGAACACTTTTGTTTATATTTTTATATATATTCCTTGCAGAGGAGTGGTGTTAATAATAATTAAGGAGCATCAGCTTTGGAGCCTGACTTCCACTACTGCCTAGCTGTGTGAGTTTAGATAAGTTACTTACCCTCTCTGTGCCTCAGTTCCCTGTCTATGAAGTGGGGATAATAACAATAGCTAATATATAAGGTTGTTATAAAGAATAAATATGTTAATATATGTAAAGTAATTAGACTGCGTCTGGCAAATAAAAACCAATAACAATTAGCTGTGGTTATTTTAATGGGATATTTTGTTGGAGACCACTGTAGGCTCACGCTATCTGAAGTGTGTTTCTCTTACAATGTTATTGTAATCCCATAGACAATAAGACTTCTCAATATCACTGTTCTCTCCTGGAACTTGTTGAAGCTGCAGCAGGTACAGTTTAAAGAGTTGTGGGAAAGAAGACTTGGATTTTAGTGTGCG
>NW_007766440.1:5888-6174 GCF_000696425.1 Galeopterus variegatus | reverse complement strand
TGGAACTGGGTGATTTATAAGGAAAAACGACATTTATTGCTTACAGTTTCTGAGGTTAGGAAGTCCAAAGTCCATCTATTGGTGGTGACAGTGACCCAAGGGTCTCACATTACAAGATGATGAAAGCAGAGAGAGCAGAGAAAGTGAGACAGACACACTCTTCTTTTAAAGCCCTCAGAACCACACCCCTGACCACCATCTTTAAATATACATTCACTACCTTACGGTCCTACAACCCAATCACCTCTTCAAAGCTCCACCTTTCAATTACCATAATAGGATTTCC
>NW_007766440.1:0-575 GCF_000696425.1 Galeopterus variegatus | reverse complement strand
GAGATATGTGCCTGTGGGCATGGCTCAGCTTCTCAACTGATCGCCTCATTTCCTGTTCACAGGACTGCCATGGAGTATTTGCTGTTTTCCATCACAGCAATTGCTGAAACCCAGCTTCAGCAGGATATAATATCATCAAAAGGAATGTAATGGGATCTAATGTTGAAACCATGAACTACCTCTAGCTAGCAGTTTGTGGGATGTCTGACTGAAGTTGTACATCTTGTGTTTCCCTTTAAAATAATAATAATAAAAATCCATGGTGCTCCTATGCCATTAGCATGGCACCCAGTTTGGGAATTGCACATGTAAGCAGCGTATGCATTGCTATCACCATTTGACAGATGTGAAAACTGTGCTTAAGGTTGCCCAAAGTGCACAGGTGTCATGAAAGGACCCCAGTGCTGGCAAGTGGTCTTCCAGGATGCTTTTAGTAGCCAAGGAAATGATATACTTCTATGCATTGCTTACTGGAGCCTGTATTAGTCCATTTTTGTTGCCATAACAGAATACTTGGAACTGGGTGATTTATAAGGAAAAACGACATTTATTGCTTACAGTTTCTGAGGTTAGGA
>NW_007766439.1:5739-6174 GCF_000696425.1 Galeopterus variegatus | reverse complement strand
TAGCAGGGGGAGGGCTGGTCTGAGAGAGAATTAAATAAAAGCCATTTAACAATACCTAGTGATCAGTTTAACCAAGGACGTGAAAGACCTCTACGATGAGAATTACAAACCACTTCTGAAAGAAATTAAAGAAGACACAAATAATGGAAAGATATTCCATGCTCTTGGATTGGAAGAATTAACATTGTGAAAATGTCTATACTACCCAAAGCAATCTACAGATTCAATGCAATCCCCATCAAAATACCAATGACATTCTTCACAGAAATAGAAAAAATAATCTTACTTTTCGTAAGGAAAAACAAAAGACCCTGAATAGGCAAAGCAATCCTGAGCAAAAAAAAAAGCTGGAGGCATAACTCTGCCTGACTTCAAATTATATTACAAAGCTGTTGTAACCAAAACAGCATGGTACTGGTATGAAAATAGACATTC
>NW_007766439.1:2525-2920 GCF_000696425.1 Galeopterus variegatus | reverse complement strand
AATGCATATGTTGAAACTCTAACCCCAATGTGTTGGAATTTAGAGGTGGAATTTTAGGGAGACAATTTGGTTATGAAGGTAGAGTCCTTATAAAAAGGTGATTAGTGCCCTTATAAAATGAGTCCAAAGAATTATGGCTAGTTCTCCTTCTGACATGTAAGAATACAATGAAAAGGAGGAAGACTGCAACTTAGAAACAGGCCTTCATTCAAACCCAAGTGTGCTGGAACCCTGATCTTGGACTTCCCAACCTCCAGAACCATGAGAAATAAAATTTTGTTGTTTAACTCACCCGGTCTATTTTAATTTGTTATAGCAATCTAAACAAACTAAGACAAACACACACACAAACACACACATGAATATATACATACATGTATATGTGTGTGTTTGTA
>NW_007766439.1:0-536 GCF_000696425.1 Galeopterus variegatus | reverse complement strand
TGTTACAATTCCTTAGCATGTGAGTGAGAATAGGCCTCCCTATGGAATATTGGGTTTAGTACTTTAAATGAGTGAGTTTTAAAGTTATATAAAAATGATAAAATGAAGCATGTCCAGTGGAGAGCTGTTGGTCTGAAGACCCTTTAGAGGATGCTGTGGAATCCAGAAACTATTTCAAATGAGCATCAGGAGACAGAGGAGGGCTGATTCTGGAGGTGACAAGAATTCATTAGAAATAAAAGACTACTTTCTAAAATTAAAATATAACTATAATTTGAAAGAGAGATCCCCCCTATGAAGCTACAGAAGTAAAACATTAGGATAAATATAAGAAACAGGTTATTTTTCAGTATCCATAAATCATATGTAACAAACCTTGTCAGGCAGCACTGCATATCTGGCCAAGCTAAACTGGTGTATGACTGATATAGAAAGGAGCATAGATTTCTAGAATGTTAGATACCAATGTAAAAAGTAGCAGGGGGAGGGCTGGTCTGAGAGAGAATTAAATAAAAGCCATTTAACAATACCTAGTG
>NW_007766438.1:5900-6174 GCF_000696425.1 Galeopterus variegatus | reverse complement strand
TTCCTCTGTCCCTCATGAGTACCGACTTTTAAAGGTTTTGATTTATTCTCTCATTTTATAGTTATGAAAATATAGGCACACACATGCACACCAAAGTGTACCAATATACCTTTTCTCTCTGGTTCTTAGCAAAGTGAAGCTAATTGCACATGATGTGCTGAGTCTTTCTTTTCTCTTTTCCCTGCTTCACACATAACTACATGGCCTGAAAGACAGCCATCAAGAGAACTTCCCCATCACAACCACCACTGTCTGGTGCTTCACTATTGGGATG
>NW_007766438.1:0-482 GCF_000696425.1 Galeopterus variegatus | reverse complement strand
ATAGGCTGTTGAGTCACTCACAGACATATAATTCAGAAAGGGAATTATAGCTCGAAAAAAAACTAAATAGAGTCTACATTTCAGGATCCTTCCTAAATGAAGCCATTGCACTCTACCCAATAGATACCCTAGGACATATTTGCGGGTGAAATTCTTTCCCCATGCAAGCCACTCCACAAAATTCAAAGAGATTATTGTTCCACCAGCTGCACAGATATCAACAAAGGGAAACAAGAAACATGAAAAACAATGTTACATGAAATTACCAGAAAAACAAAATAATGCTCCAGTAACATCCAAAGAATTGGAAATTTCTGACTTGATAGAGAAGATTCAAATTTGTTATCTAAGAAAGCTTGCTGAGATACAAGAAATACAAACAGCTCAACAAACTCAGAAAAAATAATTCTCAATCTGAACAAAAAAATTCAACAAAGAGGAGATAGATATGTTTAAAAAATCAAACAGAAATCTAGGAATTG
>NW_007766437.1:5824-6174 GCF_000696425.1 Galeopterus variegatus | reverse complement strand
GGTATACAATAATGCAATTTTTAAATATATTGGCTTGTATCTATCCACTTGCTAAACTCTCTCATAATTTTTTTAACATTCTTTAGAAAGTTTCTACATTAAGATTTTATATCGTCTTTATGTATGCCATTTTTTCTTTCTTATAATCTTAATGCTACGTGCTTCTTTTTCTTTTTATGTTTCTAACCAATGTTTTATTTTTTATGATGGACACCCGTCTTATTTCTTATTTAAAAGAGAATAGTCTTAATATTTCATCATTAAACATGTTTTATGACTTTTTGAAATGTATGATTTTTAGTATTACAAAGAATTTCCTTGTTTCTAATGTGCTAAGCCTTTTAAAAAAA
>NW_007766437.1:0-248 GCF_000696425.1 Galeopterus variegatus | reverse complement strand
TGACAGCTAGAATTCCAGTAGGAGGAGATCAAGAAAATGGAAAGAAGAAATGGCATAAGCAAAAATAGAAATACAATGTATTTGTCCTATTGGGCTGATATATTAATTATGTAGAAAGATATTTGCCTCCCAAACTTCATTGGAACCATTTTAAAGATGGCAATTACTACCAGGCTAAGACTTTTGGGCCTTATTCGTCAATGTTTTTGAAAAGAAGAAAGTCAGTAAAATCCATGATTAAGAATATT
>NW_007766436.1:5223-6174 GCF_000696425.1 Galeopterus variegatus | reverse complement strand
TTATTTTTCTACATTTTACTGCTACTATCATTACTAAATCATTTACATGTATTCTATCTGAATGGTGAAAATGCTGCCTGATGGTGGGCTCTGGCTCATCTCTTCCCAGCTCTGTGTTTGGTGACATCACATTGGCAACTTGAAATCGGCCATGGAGAGAATATTTACACCATGGAAATCAGCAATAGCTACAGATCAAGGCACTCTTTCTGTCTCAGAGAACCAGTTGTTAAACATTTGCAGCCAGCCACTGGATAAGATACAGAAAGGTTTGTGGTAATTGAGCCTCTAGAATCGTGAATGCTGAGCTTGGTTCTCCTTCCTGACAGTGTGAACTTGGGCAAAAGAGAGAATGTGGTCTAGAGAGGAGAGGAGAGGGATGGGGACAACAGACATTAGGAGGTGATTCAGTGCTTGTCCTCCCTTCCCCTTCCTTGGTGGCGATGATAACACCAGCAGTGGTTCATAACATTTAACACTGCTGTAGGCTCAGAACTGTGTTAGGCATTTTATATGCCCTGTCTGTTAACAAATTCTCCCAAAAGCCATACATGGCACTACTGTCCTCATTTTACAGGTGGACACTTGGAGCTCAGGGAAGTGGAAGGACTTGCCCAAATTTGCCTACAGAGAAAGTGGTAGGCCAGGCTTAGAGACCAGATCTGTCTGATCCCAAATCAATGCTCTTTCTGACATGCTGGAAGGAAGGGAAGTCATCGGAACTCTATGGTCCACCGAGCACACCTGTTCTCTTCTCCAGAAGCTCTTTGATACATCAAGCAATGATACGTCAGCTGTGTTTTGTTAAAATTAATCACTAGTTCCAAATAGAAATCAAATTTGAGGCATCTACTCATTTATTCAGTTTTTGAGTGCATATCGTGTGCCAAGCACTATACTAAGTACGTGGGACCCAGCAGTGAACAAGGCAGACAAGATTCCTGCTTTTGA
>NW_007766436.1:0-208 GCF_000696425.1 Galeopterus variegatus | reverse complement strand
GAGCCAGCTCACACTGACTCATTGGTTAGATTTTCAGGAATTTTGTGAGCTGATTGTTAAGTACAGTCATTACTGAACATTATATAAACTTATCATCTAATGAACTGTATTAAAAACAAACGTAAGGAATATTCAAAACTCATCACTTTATTTTTCTACATTTTACTGCTACTATCATTACTAAATCATTTACATGTATTCTATCTGA
>NW_007766435.1:5862-6174 GCF_000696425.1 Galeopterus variegatus | reverse complement strand
GATGTAAAGCTTACCC
The DNA here is from genome assembly GCF_000696425.1 of Galeopterus variegatus. Classification (NCBI taxonomy): domain Eukaryota; kingdom Metazoa; phylum Chordata; class Mammalia; order Dermoptera; family Cynocephalidae; genus Galeopterus; species Galeopterus variegatus. The sequence continues at coordinate 6,158 of NW_007766435.1, read as the reverse complement.
AGGTGGTGCTGATTCTCTGTCCTGTAGCAGAATTGCCAGCTTCCTTCCTTCCCTTCCATGGCCTCCTGACGAAGCATCTGTCTCAGCCCACAACGGCAAGGCTTAGTGATCTTCCAACACTGAGCCCCCTTCCATCCCCTTCTACTTGGAAGGACTTTCTGAGCCTTTTCTGCCTGTCTTCACTCATTCCCAGAGAAAAAGCTTCTACTTCAGAGCACCTAGAACCCTCATGCCAGTTTAAACTGCACATCTTAGAGCCTTGTCTACTGTGCCTGCAAGTGTGCCAGAAAGTGGGT
>NW_007766435.1:0-607 GCF_000696425.1 Galeopterus variegatus | reverse complement strand
ACTTTCTGCGTGGGGAGTGCGGTAGGTGCGCCCGCCTTTGTTCCCCTCTCCTCCCTACCTGTGTTCCTGTCACACCGCAGTCCTCAAAGTGCAGCCCCAGCAGCCCCTGGGCATCTGCTAGAAATGCAAAGGCTCAGGCCATGCCCCAGAGCTACTGATCAGGGACTCTGGCTGGAGCCCAGCCAGGTCTGTGTTTTAACAAACCCTCCAGGGGATGCTGATGCACACGCAAGTGTGGCTTCTCCACCCTCAGGCCTGGAAGCACAAGTGTGCGCCCTTACCCTACTTACCCTAAAGGGAGCCACAAACACACAAAAACGTTATCAATTAAGTTAAGGAAATATATTTAAATATATATAATGGTAACATATAAACATTTTATATTTAACGTATATCACACAAACATTTTATATTCAAACACATTATGTTACATATAATAACAACATATACTAATCATATTCATGGTTTATAAACCATGAAATAAATATGTATAACACACACACACACACGTTATGCTCTGTTCACCAAGTGGATGCTCAAGGGAGCGATGTAAAGCTTACCCAGGTGGTGCTGATTCTCTGTCCTGTAGCAGAATTGCCAGCTTCCT
>NW_007766434.1:5851-6174 GCF_000696425.1 Galeopterus variegatus | reverse complement strand
GGACAAAAAGCCAGCTGCAGGCCAACCATACTGAAGGCAGAGCGTGATTTTTGCCTTCATTTCCTATGCATCTCCCCTGCCCAGTATCCCTAGCCAGGACTGGCTACATGACTTGTGGTCGACGTTTTGCAGTACCGAATGAAAATGCAGGAATCCTTGTTCAAAAACTCTGAAGAATTTCAAGATGGCGACAGCAGAGCAATAATATACATGCAGGCCTTTGGACCATGGGGCCCTGTATGACTGCACAGGTGGCAGCCCGTGAAGCCAGCCCTCTCCATACCTTTGACTTCTAGTCATTGTGTCCTTTGAAAATTCCAAAA
>NW_007766434.1:0-465 GCF_000696425.1 Galeopterus variegatus | reverse complement strand
AAGCAGTCACTCTTTGTTTCTGCTCCTGGTTCTGCTCACAGTGTGGGGGTGGAGCAGCAGCATCACAGCATGGCTTGTTGAAACGCCCACACCAGACCCCGTAGGCTGAGAAGCATTGTATTAGATCCCACAGAAGGGGAAGGTATGGGGGTGCAGGCTTCTAGAAAAACTGATTTTATGATATTGATGCAAAGAGCCATCTGAATAGTGTTTGCCTTGCCTCACCTCGTAATCAGTAGGGATTTTCTTATCACTTGAGAGGTGATAAACCTTAAGCCAGCCACCAGGCCGCTTTCACGCTCTGCGTAATAAGCACATTGAAGAGCCTGGTTCTGTTTGTGACTCAGCTTTAAGCTCTGTCGTTGTGAAGTTTAGTCTGAACTCCCTGGCACAGAAGTAGAACAGGACAAAAAGCCAGCTGCAGGCCAACCATACTGAAGGCAGAGCGTGATTTTTGCCTTCATT
>NW_007766433.1:5870-6174 GCF_000696425.1 Galeopterus variegatus | reverse complement strand
AAGCTTTCCTTCACCATCACTGACTCCAAACACGAAGAAACCTGCAGAGTTAGTTCATCAGCAAAACTACAAGATCTACGAGTTTGGGCTCTCACCCCTGAGAGCCGAGTAAACACGAGGCAGTGGGCAGACCCTTCTACACTCTCGTCCCATAGAAACCTCAGTTTCACCACTGATTGGAGACAAAGAAACTGAGGCTCCAGGAAGTTTAACAACCTGCTCAGCCTGAACACCTGTGCTGTTTCCCCAGGCAGGCTGCTGGGGCGAGAGCACCCAAGCCGGTCTCCCACCCCTGGTCGGCTCC
>NW_007766433.1:0-416 GCF_000696425.1 Galeopterus variegatus | reverse complement strand
ATTCTCCCTCTGCACGTTGAGGTTGAAATGATTGAGGGAATGGGAATTTTAAGCTCGAGGGACCCTCAGCATTTCTTGTCTCGTGCTCACAGACCCGCCAGAGGTCACACAGCTAAATAATTCCAGAGCCCGAATTCCCTGGGTCCCCACGTCCAATTCACAGAACTTCTATTACTACTGACAGGTGTCCCAGGGAACATCCTGGAACATCCCTACGCCTCTGACAAGCACCTGTCTGGGTGTCAAATTTGCTGCCCCGTCCTGTTCTAACCCGAAGATGAGGAAATGGGAACTGTCTAGTAATGAGGGGGACCCAGGTTAAGGATGTCCACGATTTACTTTTCCACTCCCTGCTAAGCTTTCCTTCACCATCACTGACTCCAAACACGAAGAAACCTGCAGAGTTAGTTCATCAG
>NW_007766432.1:5850-6174 GCF_000696425.1 Galeopterus variegatus | reverse complement strand
GAAGGGGATAATTTCCCAGAACCTTCAAGAGAGAGGCATTCCTTCCTTTGAAAATTAACCATGAACTGTGGTTCTCTTCCTGCATTTATTCTCCAGACCAGGAAGTTACAGGAAAAGAACGTAGGTGGGATTATAGTTTAACAATAGAGGCTGGTAGCACCAGTGGAACAAGCAAAGTGACATTCTGTAATGAAACTTGCAAAAGATTAAGTTGATCTGCCAACAAAAGCTTGATCTTAGCAAATACTGTTTTTCCCTACAGCAATTTCCCCAGTATTGGGGGATTTCCCACATATCAGTCAAGTGACTTGTCTGTCCTTGAGC
>NW_007766432.1:0-267 GCF_000696425.1 Galeopterus variegatus | reverse complement strand
TGGGGAAGAAGGATGGATGGACAAAGAGGAAATGTTGATCAAAGGGTACAAAGCTTCTGCTCGATTGGAGGAGTAAGCTCTAGTGATCTATTTTTCAGAAAGGTGTTGCTTTGCCTCACACGGATTTGTCACCTCTCTTCTCCTGGGTGGCAGAGATGCAAAAAGGATTACTCAAAGCCCATTTCTTCCAAGCAATGAGAAACCCTGAAGGGGATAATTTCCCAGAACCTTCAAGAGAGAGGCATTCCTTCCTTTGAAAATTAACCA
>NW_007766431.1:5810-6174 GCF_000696425.1 Galeopterus variegatus | reverse complement strand
TGACAATTTAACTTTGTCTTTTCCAATCTGGATGCTCTTTATTTCTTTCACTTGCCTGATTGCTCTGGATTGTACTTCCAATGCTATGTTAAATAGGAGTGGTGAGAGTGGGCAACCTTGTCTTGTTCCCATTCACAAGGCAAAAATTTTTTCCATTCAGAATGGTACTGGTCATGGGTTTGCCATATGTGTCTCTTCTTGTGCTGAGATATTTTCCTTCTATATCTAATATTCTGAGAGTATTTATAAGAAGCGATGTTGAATTTTGTCAAATGCTTTTTCTGCTTCTCTTGAGATAATCATATGCGGGGGCGCCTCCCACTCATAAGATTAAAGTCTGATAAAGATCTTTTAATGAAACACG
>NW_007766431.1:0-219 GCF_000696425.1 Galeopterus variegatus | reverse complement strand
AGCTTTCTTGATTTCTTTTTCTGCTAGTTCATCCTTTGAGTATTAAGATGCTACTGATTTTGTATCCTGTAACTTCACTGAAATCATTTATCAACTCTAATAGCCTTGTTACAGAGTCTTTAAATTTTTCTGTATATATGATTATGTCATCTGCAAACTGACAATTTAACTTTGTCTTTTCCAATCTGGATGCTCTTTATTTCTTTCACTTGCCTGATT
>NW_007766430.1:5947-6174 GCF_000696425.1 Galeopterus variegatus | reverse complement strand
GGAGTTTATCATAATCTGCTCTAAAAATAAGCTGAAAGACACTGAAAGAGCAGGTGGGAGTAATCTAGCCATAACAAGCAGAGACCAGAAAAGCTCCCTCTGTCCCCCACAGGCAGGGGGTATTCTGCCATAATTATCATCCAGCTTGGACAGTCCCTGTGGGACTAAGACTTTTCTCCCCTACTGGGAGACACATGAATAAGCAAGCTGACCAGAGTGGCAGAGAA
>NW_007766430.1:0-411 GCF_000696425.1 Galeopterus variegatus | reverse complement strand
CTTGGGTCTGTTCTTGGCTTGATGCCAGCAGCATATATTGGAAGGCTTAACACCTCAGTCTCCTATGGCCTGACCCATTTCTCCCTGCTCCTCCCTGCTAACCACAACTATAAACCCTGGTTTCAACACAAAAGACAACCAAACCTGGCCCCTGAAAGGTAGTAAGAAGGAGACAAATAGCTTTGGGCTCCAGGACTGGAAGAACAGCACAGCCACAACCCAACAAAAGAAAGTTACCCAGACCTGGCATCTCCTAACCCCCAACCTAGCAAATGGCAGCCCATGCAGGCTCATTCTATCCCTGGAGCAAGGGGCAAAACCACAAGGTGAGCCAGTAAGAACCAGCAAAGGGAGTTTATCATAATCTGCTCTAAAAATAAGCTGAAAGACACTGAAAGAGCAGGTGGGAGT
>NW_007766429.1:1280-6174 GCF_000696425.1 Galeopterus variegatus | reverse complement strand
CCGACATTTAGCATAGTTTCAGCAGGATGAGCAGGTAAGGGAGCCATGAGCCCCTCTGGAGCGGGAGGAGATGTGGCTACCCTCAAGCATGTGGTACCTAGTAGCAGTGTTCTTGAGGACTTGGGCTCCACTGGAAACATGATACCAAGTAGATGGGTCCCCTGAGAGCATAGAGGAAGCTCTCAGGGTATTGAGCTCCATGGTGAAAGATGAGGAATCCTGGAGAATGGTTGACCAGATGGGCTGGTTGTGGTTTGCTGTGCTGTGAGCCAATATGGACCAGGCACACCAGGAGGCAGCACAGCAAAAGGCAGACATGCTGAAGAATGAAGTACAGATTGGTGACCCGCGTTCCTGAAGCTGAGGACAATGATGACCCTGATGGTGAGCTGGTAGAACGTGTGTCTCCTTGAATGACCTGTTGTGCATCAGAAACAGGCAAACTCCTAGCTGCTTGGCTCCTACAGTTGTGGGACCTAGGGGTGGTTGGCAAATGTACAGTGTTTGTTAGCATTAGTGATACCCACGTAGAATGTAGCCTGATATGTGGCAACCCAGATAAGTTTTCAGGGGCCACAGTGAGTGCTGATGGCTATGGTGGACATTCTATTGCAGTCAGAGCTGTGTCTTTGCTGCTGAGCATTGAAAGATTGCCCCCTTGGGCCGGCCTGGTGGTGCACTGCTACAGTGCGCCGCTTGGGAGCACAGCGGCGCTCCCGCCGAGGGTTCGGATCCCACACACAGACCGGTTCCCGCTCACTGGCTGAGCGAGGTGCGGGCGCGACACTGAGGGTTGCGATCCCGTTGCCGGACACAAAAAAAAAAAAAAAAAAAGAAAGAAAGATTGCCCCCTCATTTATATACTCTGTATGTATTCCCTGTAGCTGAATACATCTTGGGTATAGATGTACTTTATGGGCTACACCTGCAAATGATGGTTGGAGAATTCCTGTTGTGGATCCAGACAGTAAATCCTCTGCTGTGGGGACATGCTAAGCATTATCCACAGGTGTTACCCAAGCCAAGGTGTGTGGTCAATGTGAAACAGTATTGCTTGCCAGGAGGACATGCAGAGATAGGTGCCACTATATTGGAGTTAGAAAATGTTTGCATTGTTGGTCCCACACACAGTCCCTTTAATATCCTGGTATGGACAGTGGAAAAACCTGATAGGATCTGGAGGATGACTGTGGACTATCAGGAACTGAACAAAGTAGTGCCTCCTTTGCACTCGGCTGTGCCTTCAGTTCACGATTTAATGGGTCAGCTGATGACTCAGCTAGGAACTTATCATTATGTACTAGACCTTGCAAATGTTTTTTTCTCTATCCTGATGTCAGCTGATAGCCAAGATCAATTTGCCTTCCCCTGGGAGGGAAGGCACTGGAATTTTCAGGGTTTACCCCAAGGCTATCTGCATAGCCCAACCATTTGTCATGGTTTAGTGGCTGGGGACCTAGCCAGGTGGACTAGGCCCAGCACTGTTACAATGTTTCATTACATAGATAACCTCTGATTCTCTTGCAGATTTAATCAAGGTGGCTCCAACACTGCTAGGTCTTTTGGAACAATATGAGTGGACCATATATAACGGTCTTACCCTTTGGATACGTACTTGGAAATGTCAGCAGTGGCTGATAGGTCACCAACCCCTGTGGAGACAAGCCACATGGCAAGAGTTATGGGAATTAGGACATGGAAAGGAAGTAAGTATTTTCCATGTCACAGTACATTCCCCCTTAGTCAGTCCAGGCAATGATGAAGCTGTTGCTTTGGCTAAGGTAAGGTAGCTGGAGAGAGCTCCAGCAGCTGTAGCTGGGTGGGTACATTGGAGAATGCAGCATGCTGGCTGCAAGACTGTGTGGTTGATGGCTGGCCAGGTGCCACATAAACCCAAGAATGCAGCATGCTGGCTGCAAGATCATGGGGTCAATGGTCTGCTGGGTGCAGCATAAACCTGAGAAAAAATGCCCCTGATGGGCAAATGTACCCCTGATGGCTCACTCACTGGGTGCCGCATGCAGATAGGCAGAAAACCCGAGAGGATGCTTCTAACATGGTGGCAGGTGGATCTTATGAGATCATACCCGAAGTCAGAGAACTACAGGTATATCTTCACAGCAATTGATATGTCTACCAGTCTTTTGTTTGTATGGTCTGGTAAGGCCCCAAACCAGGTAAACACTATTAAGGTATTAAATAGCCTTATGGCCATGTACATTCGACCCCTGGTCACAGAAAGTGATAATTGAACCCACTTTACTGGACATGAAGTATAGAAGTGGGCTTCTCAGTTGTCCATTCAGTGGATGTTACATGTGCTGTATCATCCCCAGGCAGCAGGAATGATTGAATGGTACAGGGGTCTTCTGAAAAAGGGACTATGGCTATCCACCCAAACTCCATCCCTGAAGAGGTGGACATGGCGGTTATGGCCAACAGTCAAGATCTTAAATGAGAGACCGCACAAGGGCAGGCCCTCTCCAGTGGAGTCTCTGTTGCATAGAGCTGCAGCACTTGTTCCTGCAACCATTCTTTCCAGGATGGTAAGCTAGCATGTGTTCTTCTAAAGAGACGAGAACTCCGTTGGTGCCAATAACTTTTTGTCTTTTCTCCGATAGTATTGTGGCTGTAGGCACCTGAGTCAATTGGAGACGTACATACGTTCGTGTGGCCAATGTATCAACTTGCTAAATATGCACCAAGTTTCCTACCAGTGTGGCTGCAGGATTCCTGTGGAAAATCACCTCAATGATGACTGCTAACAGGATATGTGTATGGGTGGGATTTTCATGGCTAACAGTTGAAAGGATAGAGCTATGGGGACAAGCCTCAAGGTGTACAGAAGTACAATAGGTAGGGAGGTTATGTGAATGCAAGGGTCAGTTATCCTCACTAAGGGAACATTGCAGAAGATCACGAACGTGTAGATTGTACAGCGAGGGACCCTGAAGGGGTGGAGTGTGAGGAAAGTGGAGTTGGTTTGGTCAGGCCCCCTTGCCTAATATCTGGCTGGGTATGGTTCAGCACATCCTTTGTAAATGAGTTACATAGGAGGAGAGTTAGTGTGCATGCATGCCCGTGTATCCCTTGGCTCATTGCTGCTACTGTTGTATACTCTACAGTACGAAAGGCAGCGGCTCTGAACCACTGGTTGGCAGAGCTCACATCTAAAAATAATGCATGTCCACTTTGCCAGCAGCTGCTTGGGTTTTCTTTCACTTCACTCACCTGGCTCAGGACCTGCACAGGACAGGGTAGAGGGATCTGTGATCCAGGCCAACAGTGGAAAAATGAATGAAAGTTCTGGTCAAACTTCCTTCATGTTATCCTCAAAACTCCAGCAGCAGTTTAGCATGTTTTAAATAATCAGTCTTGATGGGCCACCATAACCTACTTCATTCTCTGTTTGCTCCAGCAAACAGGTGGAAAGAGACAAACTTTTGCTACTTTGGATATACTTTGGTGTTGGGAAAATATAGACAGATTGTCAGGGCCCCTCAGATGTTCAGAATTTTGCCAAGCATCTGATGTAAATATGCTCATGTGCACCCAGGTGTTCCTTGTTATTGTCTAATATGATTGCACATGTGCAGTTCCACCACCCTCATCTGTATGGAAATTGTAGACAGAGGGGCAATTCTAGCGTTGCTCCTTACATTCCTGGGGTTAGATTCTGTGTCCCTGAAGGTGTTTTGGATTGTGGACTTGTGTATAAAGGACTAGCGGCTTAGATAAAGCATCTGAGACGCTCCAGGAAGCCAATAGATTGGCTGCTCCTAGCTCTGAATAAAGCCTATTATTTCTTCTCCCAAAGCTCCAAGGACCTTTTCCTATTACCTAGCTCATAGACCTGCATGTGAAGGGTTTGTGACCCAGTCTGGACAAGGGGCTCGAGGGGTCTGTGAGACGTAGCCCTAGCTCTACATTTGGCAAAATAGGTTTATCAGAGGAGTATCAAGTACCAGTGTTTTCTTTCCTGTCAAGGATGGAAAGCCATTGTTTGAATAGCTGAAATAAGGCACTGACCTAGTGACTTGATTTTAGTGAACAGATACAGAAAGAGTGATCAAATGCCACTTCTAATGTTAGACTATAAAAGACTGTGACTTTTTTCTTATTACTCTTTCTCTGTCCTGCCTTTGTGTCTTACTCTGATGAAGCAAGTCCAGACTATGCGTAAAATTGTTCCAAACTGACAAAAAAAGAAAAAAAAAATGCATTATGGGAAAATAGGCAAAGTATAGCATGATCAGTATCAGAAAACCCCCAAAAGAAAATAAAATACAAGGTGGGGAGGGGGGAAGCATCAAATCAAACTGTAATGATGTAAATGAGAATTATTTACAAAATGAGAAAAGATTTTTTTTTTTTCCTTTTTTTGTCTTTTTTACTGACCGGTAACGGGATCGCAACCCTCAGTGTTGCGCCCGTACCGGGGACCGGCAAAGGGATCGCAACCCTCGGTGTTGCGCCTGCACTGGGCTCAGCCAGTGAGCGGGAACCAGTCTCCACGTGGGATCTGAACCCTCGGCGGGAGCGCCGCAGCGCTCCCAAGCGACACACTCTCCAGTGCGCCACCGGGCCGGCCCCAAAATGAGAAAAGATTTTATGTCAAAAGATTTGCAAAGTGCAGAAAAATCTTTAAAACGGGTCTTTATAAAGGCATAGAGAACAAATGCCACATATTCTGTTGTTGGAGGAGTATAATTGGTAGAATATCTCTGAAGAAGAATTTGACAATACCTAGTAGGCCAACCAGTGTTAATTGCTACAGGTTCAAATTGGTAATCAGACACATGTGACACATAGCCATTTGGCAATCACACTTATAGGTTACTATACTAAAAAATTAGTACTAATAACTTCTACTTTATATACTAAACTAACTTTT
>NW_007766429.1:0-577 GCF_000696425.1 Galeopterus variegatus | reverse complement strand
TTTTATGCATATGAAGCATTTAGTACAATATCTGGCACATGGTAGTAACCAATAAATGCTAGCTATTATTATATGTGTGTGTGTATAGCATTAACAGTATTAAAATGCAGGGAAATTATATGCATTTCCTTCAGGATGATAGCAACCTCTATGTAAAGAGATACAAAAGTTGATAAATAGGTTAGTGCATTGACTGGCATCTAACTTTTAATTTACTTAACAAAAGAAATATTGAGCAAATGTACCCAATAACTGCACATCTTTTAGATATAAGTGCAAGATAGTCTTTTTTTCTTCTGCTTTTTCATATGCTTATAATATATCATAAATATGTTAATTAAAAGAAAAGCAGAATAACAATGTTCAAAGTGGGTGAGGTTTTCTTAGTGAGAAAACAACAAGGGGTGGGGAAGAGAAAGAGAAAGAGAGAAAATGTATTATCACTAAGGGAGGATTCAGAAAAAGGGAATTACCCACAACAACATGACATACATGAAATACTACACAATTATTTTACTGGAGAATTACATGATGTGTTGAGTGAGAACAATACTGTACTCACACAGTTAGGTCATTT
>NW_007766428.1:5770-6174 GCF_000696425.1 Galeopterus variegatus | reverse complement strand
TATGAACTTTGAATGAGAAGAAGTGGTGAAGGGAGACGAAATGGAGAAGCCAGGAAAGTTGCAGGTAAAAGTTGGGACAGGCAGATGTGGTAGTGTTGGTGGGAGCTGCAGAATTCAGTCTTAGTAAAGAGGGCAAAGGGCAAAATTAAGAGGAATTTCAAAAAGGAGTGAGTGATTAAAGCTATTAATGTTGTGGAACAACAATAAATAGAGGCAAGGACTGCCACGTGAGCTAGTAAATCCCTCTCATGCAATTCTAACACATCCTACTGATTCTGTCTCTCTGGAGAACCCTGACCAACACAGATGTTGGTACCAGGAGTGGTTCTAGAGAAACATAATGTTCAGTGCTGTTAGTTGTAAGGTTTCTTTTTTCACTTCTGATCATATTTATTTGTGAGCCG
>NW_007766428.1:0-249 GCF_000696425.1 Galeopterus variegatus | reverse complement strand
TTGTGTGGGTGTAAATTTTAAAATCAGTTGGGCGAATACCTCGGAGTGCAATGTCTTGACTATGGTAAGATGGGGTTTGGCTCTGTATGAAACGGCCAAACTGTCTTCCAGAGTGGTCGTAACATTGTCACCAAGAATAAATGAATTCCTGTTGCTCCACATCCTTGCCAGAAATTGGTATTTTTAAATGTTAGAATTTTAGTCATTCTAATAGGAGCCTAGCAGTATCTGATGGTTGTTTTAATTTGC
>NW_007766427.1:5842-6174 GCF_000696425.1 Galeopterus variegatus | reverse complement strand
TCCCATCTTCATCCTGGAGAGAAGACAATAACCCCCTAATCACACTAGCTCTGTGGGATTCGAGTCTAACCTGACACAATCTCTGAAGATCTATCACCTGTCCCCAAACCCAAGCCCACCCTGCACTCCTACATCTCTTGTCACCATCGTTGTCAAAGCCACTTTGCCACAGGCTTTCTCCCTGGCTTCTGTGCCTTCTGTTTTGCTCGTGGTGGTTGAAATCAATGATATGAGAATATTTTCATGTTTCTGCATGAAGAAGGTGTTGCAAGAAAAAGTTACTGGCAACCTGGGTTACAGGATGACCAAATAGCAATGTGCCTTGAAGGTTA
>NW_007766427.1:0-280 GCF_000696425.1 Galeopterus variegatus | reverse complement strand
GGGTCCAGGAGATTGCACTGGCTGTGGTGTCATGACCTGAGGTGGCCAGGCAGGCTTGGGTTTCTGGGCTACTTCAGAACCAGGGGGGTGGACAGCGCCCTCACGTTGAGACCCTCAGGGAGGATTGGGGAGGGGGAGAATGAGAAGGACAGACAGAATGGAGTGACGCAGGGTCCACCCACCAAGTCCCTGGGATGGAGAGACCCCTGCTCCCACTGGAGTCCCACACTGGGACCCTCGCCCTCAAACATGAAGGTGTCAACCTCTGCTCTTATGTCCT
>NW_007766426.1:5791-6174 GCF_000696425.1 Galeopterus variegatus | reverse complement strand
TCCAAGACATGATTCCTGTGAGACAAGTTCACTGTACAATAGTGTACTTTAGATGTAGAACAGGGGTTGTCAAACTATGGCCCGTGGGCCAAGTTGGCCCATTGCCTATGTCATTTTTTTGGAACATGGCCATTCCCATTTGTTTACATATTGTCTATAGCCGTTTCCTCACTTCAGTGACAGAGTTGAGTAGTTGCACAGAATCTGTATGGCCTACAAAGCCTTAATATTTACTACTTGACTTCGTAGAAAAGATTTTGCAACCCTGATCTAAGACTTACAGCAGATGGCATAACCATCTTCAAATCACCCAAAGAACATGTTATCTGAGGTGTTAGATTTTTCTCAGTACTTTGTCAGTTAATACATGATGGGGTTTGGAT
>NW_007766426.1:0-408 GCF_000696425.1 Galeopterus variegatus | reverse complement strand
AAATGCATAATACTTCACTGAAGTTTGAATAAGAAAAGGAATAGTGGAGCTAAGAACAATGGAGTAGAATTAAAGTTTCTGACCATGTATTTTTAAAAAGCACTAAATGGTGTCTGGGAAATGTACATTTTTGCCCCTCAGTTGCTGTCTGACCTTGACCCGTTCACTTAAACCTTTTTCTCAGTACAAAGAAGATCTACCCTTAGTAGCTCACAGAGGACTTTTATGAGGCTCTAATTAATGTGTTAAATTATGGTGGAAGTGTTCTGTAAAACTAAACCACTATGCAAATATACCTTGGCATTAATTGGGTGGAGATGATGTTTTGGAAAACTAACTGGGTTAGTTCCAAGACATGATTCCTGTGAGACAAGTTCACTGTACAATAGTGTACTTTAGATGTAGAAC
>NW_007766425.1:5434-6174 GCF_000696425.1 Galeopterus variegatus | reverse complement strand
AAATAGAGGATATTGATAATTACTTCTCTATCTAAAATACTATCACTAATTACCAATCAAGGACTTAGCCATTAGTTATGGAGCACCTACTGTGTACTAGGTGCTAAGCCCTTGTTATCTAAAGCCTGCAAGATGAATGTTATTATTTTTGTTCATATGAAGAAATTGAGTGTCAGAAAAGAAAATGCCATCCCTTACGCAACATAACTGGGACCTGTTACCAGGTCTGCCTAGCTACAAATCTCATGTCTGTTTAACTTCCTTTCTTTCACAAGGGCATAACCTGACAATCTTGCTCCTGGAAACTTTGTACTATGTAGGGCTATGCTTGGTACAGCTTACCTTTCATGTGATAAGAGCTACTTTCCTGCTTGCACCCAACATCACTGAGCTCTCAATGAAATGTCAGAAATGCAACAGGACATATCTCTTTCTTATTATATTAATGAGCTACATATATGGTGGTGGTAGTTGGTGGAGAAAAATATCCTTAGAAAACAGGGTAACTGCTTCAAGGATTCCAACACTCAGCTATTTAATAGAAATCATGTCTAATATACAACTTAATTAAAAATGCCTTTTAAAGTATTTTTCTCAAAAATGACTTACTGCTTCATACATTGTTCCTACTCCTTTCCCAATGCTATCTATACTCAGCTCCCGAATGGACAATAGGACATTTGGATTAGCACTCCCTCTTGTGTGCACCTGTAATTCCTGGTCATTTCCTAATCATAGCA
>NW_007766425.1:0-980 GCF_000696425.1 Galeopterus variegatus | reverse complement strand
CAAAATTAACAAAACTAGTAATGGTACATACCAACTTCATTGTGTTTGTTTATAGAAAATACCTTCTGATGCAATTAAGGATAAAATGACATTTTGTCTTCAACTTACTCTCAATCGGTAGAAAAAAATAATTATTCATATAATATATGCATATATTATACAATATATGATATTAACATGCATAGAATTAAGTGAAGGATATATGTGTACTATTCTTGCAACATTTCCTCAAGTCAAAGATTAAATTAAAATAAAATTTAAAATAATATGGACTATATTTAGAGTGTACAATTAGTTAATGGCACTCACTAATAGTTTGGACATGTAACTGAAGAAATCAAGAAATTAGTGACCTAAAATTTGCGCGTAAAATAGTGCCTTTACTAAGATTGGAAATACTGCAAGTGAGACATGTTTGGAGGAAAAACTAAGTATTAGGATCTTCAGCGAATATGTGGTATTTAAAGATACAGGACTAAGACCACTTAAGGAGAGTTTTAGAGCAGATGAGAGTGGTTGAGAACTAAGTCCTAGAGAATGATAGCACTGAAAACGTTGGAATATAGGAGAATAGGAGAAATAACAACAAAAGCTGAGAATTGAATGATTGAGATGGCATAGTCACGAGGAGAAAAAATAGGAAATAATAACATCCTGTAAACCAAGAGAAAAAAAAAATAAATGAATCAGTCCCAGATGAGGGACTGATCCACAGTGTCAAACGTTGCTGAGTAAAATGGGAACTGAGACAGACCACTGGGTAGGGCAATACTGCATTCGTTAATGACCTTGACAAATGGTTTCAGGAAAGTAGTAGGGTTGGAAGACTACCTGGTGTGGTTCCAAGAGAGAAAGCATGGAAATTGAAAAAATAGAAAATCATAAAGTAAAAGAATACTGGAGGAGATTTGTTATGAATGAGAGCATAGAAATGAAGGAGGGGTTACAGTCTGGTCCAGCAGCGGTAACAGAATATCACA
>NW_007766424.1:4666-6174 GCF_000696425.1 Galeopterus variegatus | reverse complement strand
AACAGGCCTGTATAAGTCCCAAACTCTCTAATCAGCCTCTGGGTAATCAAGTTTCTTTTCAAGGCCGGTCTTCTCTGGTGTATGGCTCAGTCTCCCAGGTCCTCAGCCTAGCCTGTCTCCATAGCCTCCTCTGTTGGCAAGCCTCTCCAAAGTCCACTCTCCTGTACATAACAGCCAGGTGCATCATCCAAAGACATCCCTGTAGTCCACCCTCCAAGAGTATCACTCCCTACCTCCAGTGCCATCAGTACAGTGCCACCAGCCCTAACTCTTGCCTAGCTCGCAAAGCCATCTTCAATCTCATTTCCCTCTTTTGCCTAAAAGAACCCACCTGCAATGGGTTGAAATGCCCTCTAACATTCCTGCAGGTCTTTACTGACACCTTCTCTATTTCCTTCTACTTCTGCCAGCCCCCCAGTTCTCCACCAAACACAATCTACCATCTCTTAAGGATTTGTTCGGATCCCACGTTTTATGAAAAAACCTTCCCTGCCCACCCCATCCAAGAAATATCTTCCTCCTTTGACCACTGGTTTATCTCAACATCTGTGCTCTTTATAATGTACCACCTTATATTCAGTTATTTTCATTCTATTTTATTTAGTTTTTATCATTTTGCTAAGTCATTTCTCCAAATCTTGTCTGTGAGTTCCTTAAAAGTAAGGACCATACCTTAAAACTCTTCATGTTTCCAATATTACCTAGAATAATACCTTAAAGAAAATATATGGTCAGTGAATATTTGCTGATTACGTGATTGATTAAGTCATTAACTCATCAGTGGTAAATAAAGGTCTTTCGCTCATTAATGTATCAGACATTCATTGAGCACTTACTATGTGTTGAGTCCAGTTCTAAGCTCTGGGATACAACAGTGAACAAAACAAAGTCCCATGGCCTCATGGAAGGAAGACAGACAATAAACAAACAAATAAGAAAGTACATAGTATGTCAAATGGTGATAAGTGTCATGAAGAAAAACTTGAGTAAGAGAGATAAAGAGTGAATGGATGGGGAATTATTTTAAATACTAGTAGAGTAGCATCACTGATAAGGGAATATTTAAACAGAGATCTAAAGGAGGTGTTGATAGCTGGTGGAAGAACATTCCAGCCCTTGACAACAGCAGTGCAAAGGCCCTGAGGTAGAAATGTGCCTGATATGTTTAAGGGACAAGAAGGGGCAAGTGCAGCTGGATCAGAGTGAACAAGGGAGACAGTGGTGGTGAATGAGTGCTGTGGGGGGAGAAGTGGTGGGACAGATCACATGGAGCCTAGAGGACCTGGGCTTTTACTCTGAGGGAGATGGGGAACCTTGGGGAGATTACAGCAGAGTGACATAACGTCACTTATTTTTCATATAAATAAAGAGAAGTCTAAAGCATTAAAGCAGTTTGTATTATTCGGCATGAATGCCAGTGTCTAAGATCTAACCAGTGCTCAAGGTATTTGTGTCAAATAAAAACACTACTCTATAGCACACTCACCTAGGCCAGGTGCATGAATAAA
>NW_007766424.1:0-313 GCF_000696425.1 Galeopterus variegatus | reverse complement strand
TATAAAACATTTTATAATTGTATAGGACATTAAAATTAATGTTTATCATGTTTATTTTTTTTAATGTTTATAGAAGCCCTGGACCCAAATCCCTGCTCTGCTGCAAACCAATTTTAAATTGGGGGCTGAGAAAGGTTTTTAAGGACTATCTTTTTACCTTTTTGTTTTACCTTTCTTGTCTGGTCAAGGGTAACAATGGGCTATGAAATAACCAAAAGACTAACTGTTAACATAAGAAAGATAAAAAGAGATAACAGGCCTGTATAAGTCCCAAACTCTCTAATCAGCCTCTGGGTAATCAAGTTTCTTTTCA
>NW_007766423.1:5860-6174 GCF_000696425.1 Galeopterus variegatus | reverse complement strand
GTCCACGCTGCGGAGGTACCACAGCTTATTCAGCCACCCCCCACTCACGCGCATGCACATTGTTACCAGCTTTTGTTTTTCTTTTTCATTAAAACCTGCTGCAGTAAACACCCTTGAACATATATCCTTAGATATTTGTGTTTTCATCAGAACACAATATCCGTGCATATGGAAATGCACAATAAAATGGCATGAACTTTATGAGTTAATAGCTATTCTCAGATTACTTTTCCAAAAGACAGAACAATTCCACTCCTGCCAGGAGTGTATGAGAAGGCGCTTCTCTCCCGCAAATTCTTGCCAGAATAACATAT
>NW_007766423.1:0-205 GCF_000696425.1 Galeopterus variegatus | reverse complement strand
CTCTATAACTTGCTTCACTTTATTGATTGTTACTTCATGGCCACACTTGTACGCCAATGCACGATCTCACACATTCTGTTCGTGGCTATGCAGCGTCCACGCTGCGGAGGTACCACAGCTTATTCAGCCACCCCCCACTCATGTGCATGCACATTGTTACCAGCTTTTGTTTTTCTTTTTCATTAAAACCTGCTGCAGTAAACAC
>NW_007766422.1:5901-6174 GCF_000696425.1 Galeopterus variegatus | reverse complement strand
CATGGCTCTCCATCTCCCCCAGATCCACAGCTTGGGCTGCCCACTGCTGACCCAAGGCTGGCGGGAGGCCACATTGCTGACTGCTGCCTCTGAGAAAAAACACTGAAAGGAAAGACAACAACCACTGGATAGTCCGAGAACAAGTGCCCCAGCCATGCAGAATGCTGATACCCAAGCTGGATCTGAGGATGACAGACGTGTCCTCCTCCCTGAAGGGACTTTCACAACATAGAATAGAGATTCATCCACAGGAACAGCCCACATTCTACTGGG
>NW_007766422.1:0-455 GCF_000696425.1 Galeopterus variegatus | reverse complement strand
ATCGTTATCTCTAGCAGCAGCCTTGCTGATGTTCCCACTGGTCCAAGTTCAGCCACTTGGCTCCTTCTCACGCACAAGAGCCCCGCCTCTTTGATGCACAGAAAGAGGCCCCTTTTCCAGTGGCTTCCATCCACCCACAGCATCTCAATACAGGCCTGGCTCCTGCAGACACAACACTACAGCAAAAACTCTTACTTGGAAATGTATTTATCTTGTCCGCATGGGACTAGGGAAGTTTGGTGACTGTAGTCCATTCTTCCTTTCTCTTTTCATCAGCAGGAGATGCCTATATATGAAAGGAAAAGGCAGAGGGTAAGGTCAGGTTGTGTTTGGAAATGCAGAATTTAGGCAGTGAGGCAGAGTGAGGGGTTGGGGAGGACATGAAATTGGACGACATGGCTCTCCATCTCCCCCAGATCCACAGCTTGGGCTGCCCACTGCTGACCCAAGGCTGG
>NW_007766421.1:4767-6174 GCF_000696425.1 Galeopterus variegatus | reverse complement strand
TTACGGATAGTGTCTGTTTAAAGGCACACACACACATATACATACTTACGTATATAAAATCAGGACATGTACAGTAAGTCTGTTGATGACATGAAAATGTAACTCCCAGTTTCTGTTATTTGTTGTGGCTGAACACATCTCTTGGTCTGTCCTTGTCACTCACTGACCCCCCTTCCTGCCCCAGCCCCTCCCCCACGGCCTGGAGAAGCTGCACCTGCTTTGTAATCTTCCGACTGTCTTCTCTTCCTCCAGAGAAAGTGAATTTAATGCCAATGTCCCCATTCTAATGGGACATTAAGCTCTTCTAGACGGGTGGATATTTTGGAGTGATTTCAGAAGATGGGGGGGGGTAAAGAGAGTAAGATTTGAAGATGCTTCCGGAGGATCTGGTTTCTGAACAGATACCACTTACAACATGCTGAAGAAGTGTATTGAACTGTCACTTCTCTTATTAAGAAGGACACCGTCACATAATGTCAAGGCAACATTAATTAGTGAAGCGTTTTCCTTGAGTAAGGTCCCTCGGCACACCTGGCTCTGTGCTGTGCTCCCGTGAGCTGCTTTTCCGGGCGTGTCGATGACCCGTGGGGTCACCCAGGCGTGTGCTGTGCCGAGGTTTCAGTCTGTGTCTGGGGTCCAGCGACTCTGACCACTGAGATCAGCCCCTCACTGAGTTCTCACTTGGTGCTCACAGGACACGTATCCTCTGTTACAATTTTAGGGTAGTAGCCCATGATTCACTTCTGTCTGGTCCCACAACCACTTCCTAAACGCTCGCTTAGCAGCAGGACACAAATGAGAAAGGGTCCCGGGCTGGCGGCCGGGTGGCTGGACCTGGCACTCTCACACAGACCAGGGGTGCCACCATAGAAGCGTCTCGTTTAGCCTCTGTAATGCTCTATAAACATCTGGATTTCAATATTTTCCATGAGATGGGACCCTGGGGCTCCCCACTGTGTCCCCATGCACCGTTGTCTTACATCCCGCCTGGTTCCTGTGACTGCTGGAATGGGACATGATGACAGTGGAAATCCAGCCCCGGGGGAGGCTGCAGAGCAGGATGACGGGTGTGACCACTGTGGCAGCCGGAGAGGTAGAGGGAGGCCAAAGGAACAGAGACAAACGAAAGTGCCACGGTCCTAGCCTGGTGTCATCCCCGGGGTTCTGGGATGCTTTGGCAGGTACAACAAAGCGTTATTGGAACAGACGACTCACGCTTGGGCTCGTCCCATTTGGCCTGTGTCACAGGATATGTGACAGAGGTTTATTTTTCTCTCACACGACAGTCTAGAACAGGAGCCAGCCAACTGTGGCCGCTCTCGCATGTGAAGATCTACTGAGACAGACGCACTTCCCTGCCTGTGCCATGCCTGCGGCTGCGGCGGACTCCGTGCTGTCATGGCTGTC
>NW_007766421.1:0-205 GCF_000696425.1 Galeopterus variegatus | reverse complement strand
AGCTCACTTGGTTAGAGTGCAGTCGTATAACACCAAGGTCCTGGGTCCCCGGACCACCCAGCCGCCTAAAGGAAAAGAAAAAAACTGTAGCCCCACTCCCCAGAGACAGTCTAGTGTGACTGCATTTTATTATATATACATTTATTACGGATAGTGTCTGTTTAAAGGCACACACACACATATACATACTTACGTATATAAAATC
>NW_007766420.1:5714-6174 GCF_000696425.1 Galeopterus variegatus | reverse complement strand
GTTGAGCCTGTACGTGTCTGGAGGAAGAGCAGAGCGGAGCATCCCAGGCACAGGCTGCAGAGGTCTTGAGGCAGCGACAAGCCCAGAGTGTTCCAGGGACAAGAGGCCAGCGTGGCCGGGGTGGAGTAACGGAGGGAGTACGTGGGAGGAGAGAAGATATGAGAGGGCAGATTGTGCGAGGCTCTGTAAACGGTCACATTATAACAACAGCGAGAGAAAAATCTATAAATGCTCAGATTTATAAACAGACGCAACATTGCACAGGATTAGGCAGGGGCAGGCAGAAGTGATTTCTTTTATTGGAAACCATGCAGCCAACTGAATGTTATGTAGCTGGCTCTAGTAAAACAGAGGCTTATCAGGCTGGCTCTGGTGCAGGCCAATATTGCTGGTTTAATTCGACTCACATGTGCTGGGCACCTGCTAGGTCTGCCTGGCCCTGGGCTTCTGCAGGCACGTG
>NW_007766420.1:0-222 GCF_000696425.1 Galeopterus variegatus | reverse complement strand
AAATAAAAAAGGGTTTTTCACTCTCTGAAAAACTGTTCAGTTTCAAAAGGGTTTTGTTGACTATCTGCTGTTCCCTACTCAATATAGTCTATCAAAGCAAACCCTGGAAAGTAGATCAGACCAGAAGTAGGTTAGGCCAAAGAAAAAAAATGATAATAATAATACTCTCATTTTAGAAACACAGCCTATTAATATGTCTATATCTGTTTAAGAGTTCAAACT
>NW_007766419.1:5969-6174 GCF_000696425.1 Galeopterus variegatus | reverse complement strand
TCTCTTCTATTCCAGTAATCAATTTGTCTACTTTTATGCCAACGCCATGCTGTTTTGATTACTGTAGCTTTATAGTATATTTTGAAATCAGGAAGCATGATGCATCCAACTTTGTTCTTTTTTTCAAGATTACTTTAGCTATATGGGTTTTTTTGGTTCCATACACATTTGAAGTCAATTTTTTCTGTTTTTGTGAAGAATGCCA
>NW_007766419.1:0-395 GCF_000696425.1 Galeopterus variegatus | reverse complement strand
AATTTTCTTGCAAAAAGTTGCAAGGCACACTTCAGAAACACTGGCTTGAAAAAGCACAAGTTTTTAAAAGAAAATAAAAATCTCAAATTATCACAGGATGGCCATTTAGCAACACATAGAATAAGCTTTTAAAAATGTTCTTCCTCTTTGTGGGGAAAATAGAATAATTTAGTCAGGCTCCCTGACATTTCTTGTAAACAAGTTGTGTGTGGGTGGAGTTAGTGCTCATGTGCACCCATGTATCTTTCTACTTAATTGCAATTGTGTTCTGCAGTTTGAAGCTGGCTGACCAGCAAAGAGCTCCTGTCTAAAAAATAGAGCATGTTTACTCTATGCAGCTGCTCAGTTTCAGTTTTTCTTTGGACTTTGTGGGTAGCAGTTGAGTTTCTGAGTTT
>NW_007766418.1:5870-6174 GCF_000696425.1 Galeopterus variegatus | reverse complement strand
AAATATCAAAAGTTCTGGGTCTGAGAAACTGACGTAGGACTAGTTACTCTGTACTCCTGATGCAAGACCCTTCTGTGCATTCTACTCAATGCATTCAGTATCATGCATTTCTTCTACAGCTTGTGAAACCAGCACTGCACTTGGCCCTCTGTGATACCAGGCACTGTTATCTCTTATTATTTCCTGTGCATCTATTCTGTGCCTTGAGCAGTTTTCTCAAAAGCATGTGGGTTTGCCAATCAGTAATCAGGATTTGAGGAGCTCCTTTGCAGATCTCTGTAGCCCTCTTCCTACAGATCTCTCA
>NW_007766418.1:0-274 GCF_000696425.1 Galeopterus variegatus | reverse complement strand
GCAGAGCTATAAAAGTGTTCTGTCTGTGGCAGCAGTTTTCAATACAGGCAATATTTTTTGCTCCTTGAGGACATTTGGTAATGTCTGGGGGCATTTTGGGTTGTCAAAGCTTAAAAAAGGATGAAATGAAATCTGGGGGGTTGATATCAAGGATCCTGCTAAACACCCTATAATACAAAGGGAAGCCCCCTTATCACAAAGAATTATGGCCCAAAATATCAAAAGTTCTGGGTCTGAGAAACTGACGTAGGACTAGTTACTCTGTACTCCTGAT
>NW_007766417.1:5660-6174 GCF_000696425.1 Galeopterus variegatus | reverse complement strand
GCCATCCTAACTGGGGTGAGATGGTATCTCAGTGTGGTTTTGATGCTCATATTATTATAATTTAATTCAGTCAGAATTTCTTCAAGCTGCTTCCTGTGTTCTTTGCTTTCTGAAATATGATGTCCTAGTTCCCAGGCTCTTCGTAAATTTTCCCTGCCACAGACTTGGAATTGGCTAGTTCTCTAATGACTTCTAGTTTGTTTCAGTAGTAAAGACATTAGAGACCACCATCTAGGGCCGGCCTGGTGGTGCACTGCTACAGTGCGCCACTTGGGAGCCCGGTGGCGCTCCCACCGAGTGTTCGGATCCCACATACAGACCGGTTCCCACTCACTGGCTGAGCGAAGGGCGGGTGCAGCGCCGAGGGTTGTGATCCCATTGCCGGTCCCGGTCTGGTGCAGGTGCGACACTGAGGGTTGCGGTCCGTTGCTGGACATGAAAAAAAAAAAGACAAAAAAAAAAAAAGAAAAAAAAAGAGACCACCATCTAGGAACTAGACGTACTCAGTGCATTC
>NW_007766417.1:0-220 GCF_000696425.1 Galeopterus variegatus | reverse complement strand
GTATATTCCCAGCAGTGGGATAGCTGGGTCATATGGTAAATCTATCTGCAATTATTTGAGGAACCTCCATACCAGTTTCCATAGAGGCTGCACCATTTTGGAGTCCCACCAACAATGTATGAGAGTTCGTTTTTCTCCGCAACCTCACCAGCATTTATTATTCAGAGACTTTTGGATTTTAGCCATCCTAACTGGGGTGAGATGGTATCTCAGTGTGGTT
>NW_007766416.1:5947-6174 GCF_000696425.1 Galeopterus variegatus | reverse complement strand
CTTCTGAGTCTCATTTAATACTAATATAGCATTAAACACTGAATGAGTATTATATAAAGCCAACAGTTTTACCACTCTAACAAGAGAAACATGAGCATGTATATTTACTTTACTTAATTTCAGTTGACACAGAAAACCAAGATGCTTTTAGGAAAAAAAAGCAAAAGAAATTATATTGGATAAAGATTGAATTGACTCGAAAACAAATGCTTGGGTATTTTTTTTAA
>NW_007766416.1:0-288 GCF_000696425.1 Galeopterus variegatus | reverse complement strand
TAACTGTAGTGGAGTTCTCCAGAAAAATCTATTCTTCCCTCTATTGTAGTAAAAGAACTATAGCAGGCCACAGGACTACCCAGCTTGATTTCACTTCTCGGTCTCCTTTGCAATCAGACATGATTACATTTTCATGAATGAAATGTGACCAGAAGCAACGTCTACTAATTTAAAATCTGTTACTTAATACAGAATTTCTGTTCATGTTCTTGAGTCTCTTTCTTCCTCCTGGGGTAAGCAGAACAATTCTAGGGTTTCAAATGACCAACAAGCAGAGCTGTGCTCCTG
>NW_007766415.1:5808-6174 GCF_000696425.1 Galeopterus variegatus | reverse complement strand
CAGATAATTTGTATTTGATTTTTGACACAATTCAAAGATGAATGTTTTAAAATCACCTCAGCATTGATGCCAGTTGTCTTTTCTCATTGAAGCTGTGATTTTCCTCGTTCTTGGTGTAAGAGGTGATTTTCAGTTGTATCCCTGAAATCCTGTCTATAAGAGACTCTGGGCTCTATTTAAATCTTTTATTTCAGCAGGCAGTCACTTTGGTTAGATTTGGCACCCAGGACCTGGACTATGTTTGAGGGCTGTGGGCCCAGTGATGTTTAATTTTCAGAGGTTTTGCGGTGTGTTACTTTGATCTATTTCCAGCTAGGGAAGTCTCTCTGTCCCTCTGGCCTGAGACTCCCCTGGCTGGGTACTTTT
>NW_007766415.1:0-280 GCF_000696425.1 Galeopterus variegatus | reverse complement strand
ATTTTTCAGTTCAATAATTTCCATTTTGTTCTTTTGAATAACTATTTATTTTTTCATTTTTCCCCCAGATAATTTGTATTTGATTTTTGACACAGTTCAAAGATGAATGTTTTAAAATCACCTCAGTGTTGATGACAGTTGTCTTTTCTCATTGAAGTTGTGATTTTCCTGGTTCTTTGTGTAAGAGGTGTTTTTCAGTTGTATCCCTGACATCCTGTGTATAAGAGACTCTGGGCTCTATTTAAATCTTTTATTTCAGTAGGCAGTCACTTTGGTTAGA
>NW_007766414.1:5665-6175 GCF_000696425.1 Galeopterus variegatus | reverse complement strand
TAAATCTCCTTACACAACTGAGTTTACAGCTGTCTAGAACGTTTTAGGCATTTACATATAAGCTATTAAGCCACATCATTCTTAGGCTCTTTTATAGTTTGGGTTCAGCAGCTGAGCTAATTCCAGCTCCAACAGTGCACATTAAAGTTATTGCAGTTAAAATGTTAGTCTGTGTATCTTGAGATTGCATGGGCGGGTCTGCCGTGAGGTAAGCCACTGCCTGTCCTTGCCTCCTGCTTCAGGCATCTTATGTTCTTAGCTGAGTATTCCACAGGTTCTGAAGCATTTACTTTGAAAAAATGAGAGTGTTCAAATACAGCCCCCTATCATGTCCAAGGAAAGCAACAGGCCTGTAAATTATCCACTCCTGACCTGAGGAAGTAGTGACAAAAAATTAAATAGTAACAATTCAGGACACTTTTGATGCCCTGTAATTGGAATGAGTCCAGTTAAATGCTTTAATGTGGATCCATTAATTTGAGAGGGCCTTACACACCCAACTTATCATCT
>NW_007766414.1:0-318 GCF_000696425.1 Galeopterus variegatus | reverse complement strand
GTAGGAGGTGATTAGTGTCAAAATGCTTAACAGTCTTGTAATAATAACAACTAGATAACTGAAGAAAAGACATAGACTGCATAATTTCCAAACCAGTAGAGGAAAAATATACATAAAAAATTAAAAAAACAGATAAAATGGGACTACTCAAAAAAACAAAATGCAAAAGCAACAATATGGGGCCATCCCATCACTCACTTCGGATAGTGTTCTGCTGACAACACCAAGTCAAGGGTTAAGATCTCTTACTGGTCATCTTTTTTTTTTTTTTTAAGCAACAATACTGTTCAGTTGTTAAAATGAATTATAGCTATATAT
>NW_007766413.1:2916-6175 GCF_000696425.1 Galeopterus variegatus | reverse complement strand
CCACAAAGGGAACAGGGCTTGAAGTTTGAGTTCAGCCAGTTAATTACCTGATAAAACAAAACATCAACATCCTTCAGAGGAGTAAAGAATGGAACTTAGAAGCTATGTAATGTATCATTCGTAATGTCCAGAATGCAATACAAAATTACTAACATAAAAAGAAATAAGAAAATGTGACCTACAATTGAGAGAAAAGACAACAAAGGGGGACTGATCATTAAATGATTCAGATACTTGAATTAGCAAACAAGTATTTTAAAGCAGAAATTATAATTTTGCTTAAAGATGTAAAAGAAAATATACTTGTAATGGATGAATAAAGAAATTATAAAATCAAATAGAAATTCTAAAACTGAAAAATATAATATTTAAGATAAAAATTTACTAGATGGACTCAATAGCACATTTACAATGACAGAAGAAAGAGTCAGTGAACCTGAAATCATATCAACAGAAATGAACCAATCTGAAGCACAGAGAACAAAAATAAACAGACACCCATTGATCTGTGGAACAACATCAGAAGGCCTAACATATGCATAATTAGAGTCCCACAATGAGAGGAGAGACAAAATGAGACATAAAAGTAATTGAGGACATAATGGGGAAAACTTCCCCAACATGGTGAAAAATGTTATGTATAGATCCAAGAAGTTCAGCAAACCTCAAGCAAGATACACACACGCACACACATGCACACGCACACACACAGACACACGCACAAAGACACACACACGCACACAGACACACACACCACGCACATGCACACAGACACACACACATGCACACGCACATGCACACACACACAGACACACACGCACATGCACACAGACACACACACATGCACACGCACATGCACACACACACACATGCACACACACAGAGACACACACACATGCAGACACACACACACGCACACAGACACACGCACACACAAACGCACACGCACACGCACACAGACACACACGCACACACACAGACACACGCACACACACACGCATGCAGACACACACACGCACACAGACACACGCACATGAACACAGACACACACACACGCACACACACATGAACACAGACACCCCCCCACACACGCACACACGCGTGCACAGACACGCACACACACACAGACACACACATGCACACGCACATGCACACACACAGAGACACACACGCACATGCACACACACACACATGCACACGCACATGCACACACACACACATGCACACGCACAGAGACACACACACATGCAGACACACACAAGCACACGCACACAGACACACACACAAATGCACACGCACACACACATGAACACAGACACGCACACACACACAGACCCCCCCACGCACACACACACATGCACGCACACACACACACAGACACACACACACAGACACACACACAGAGGGACATTATAGTCAAGCTGTTATAAACCAAAAATGAAGAGAAAATGTTGAAATCAGGCAGAGAAAGATGTGATCCAATAGATACGGGGGGACAACAGTACAGATGACAGCTAAATTCTTGTCAGAAATAACGGAGGCCAGAAAACAGTGGAACAGCATCTTTAGAGTAACGAGAGAGAGAGAGAGAAAGGCCTCATCAGTCAGAATTCTATATCTAGAGAAAGCGTCCTTGAAGAATGAAGTAAAATACAGGCTTTCAAAGCTCAGCGCTGACTAAGAGGATTCACTGCCATCCAACCTGCACAAGAAACGATAAAGGAAATTCTTCAGGCTGAAGGGAAAGAATACCAAATGGAAATTCAAATATTCGGGAAGAAATGAAAAGCATCAGAAATGGTAAGTATTAGAGACTATTTCCACTTAATTTCTTTCAAGTGCATGTGACATTTTAAAGCGAAACCATAACATTTAATCATGGGGTTTACAATCTATGTAGACATAATATATATGACAAGTCCAGCAAAAAGGAAGGAGTCTGGCAAATAGACCTATATGATTGCAAAATTTTTACATTTTATTTAAAGTGGCACAGTGTCACCTGTAAGCAGACTGAAAATGAAAAGATGTGTAACGATCCCTAGAGCAACCATACACACGCACACACAAACATAAAAATGTACAACTAAAAAACCTTGATGAATTACAGTAGAATTCTAAAAATATTTAATTCAAAAGAAGGAAGTAAGGAAAGGAAAAACAGAGGATGAAAACGAGATTTGACAATCAGAAAACAAATAGTAAAATGGTAGACTTAATTCAACCATGTCAATAATTATGCCAAATGTAAATTGATTAAATACTCCATTTAAAATGCAGAGATTACCAGAATGGATAAAATAAGAGTCTTAACTATTTGTTAACTATGAGAGATGCACACTTAATGTAAAGATGCAGGTTGAAAGTAAAAAGGTGGAAAAAGATGTAGGGTTCAAACAGCAACTATAAGAAGAATGGAGACTAGATTAATATCAGATAAAAATAGATTTCGGAACAAAGAATATTAACAGAAACAGAGAGGAACATTTTGTGATGATATTCATTGATAAGACATGGCAAGCAAGTGTATGTAATACACTCAATAACTGTAGAATATGCATATTTTTGAAGCGCACTTGGTTCATTCACAAAGTATGCTGGGCTCTGAAACAAATCTCAATAAATTTAAAAGAACTGAAGTGATACAGAATATGTTCCTTCAGTGTAGTGGAATTAAATTAGCAATAAATAAAAACAAAGTATCTGGAAACCCCCAGTGTTTGAAATTAAATGACACTCTTCTAGATAACCCATGAGACGAAAAAAAGAAAAAAGAAAAAAAAAATCACAGAATTGGGAAAATATTCTTACTAATTGGTGATGGAAGTACAATATCTCAAAATGTATGAGATGCAGCAGAGACAGAGCAGAGAGGGAACTTCAAATACTTGAAAAGTCTAAAATCAACCACCTAAATTTCTCCTTTAAGAATCTGCAAAAAGAAAAGCAAAATAAACCCAAAGTACAAGAAAGAAAACAATAAAGAGCAGAAAGCAATGAAGTAGAAAACAAGCAATAGAGAAAATTAACAGGGCTAAGATTTGGTTTTCTGAAAAGGTCAACCTCTAGCTAGACTGTCCAAGAAAACAAAGAGAGAAAGCACAAACTCCCAGCACTAGAAGTGAAAGAGGGTATATCACTACGGACACTACAGACATCACCTTTTTTATTTTATTTTATTTTCCTTTTTGTCTTTTTTCGTGTCCGGCAACGGATCGCAACCCTCAGTGTCACGCCCGTACCGGACCGGGACCGGCAA
>NW_007766413.1:0-462 GCF_000696425.1 Galeopterus variegatus | reverse complement strand
AAATCAGAGTGATCGAAAGCAAGCAGAATTGAAGGGGAGCTGACAATCAGAGAACAAATTTGACTGGGTAATTTTTCTACTTTATAGCTCTTTACCCAAGGGAAGGCTGCAATTGGTCCCATGCAGACTGTATAAAAAAAATCCATGCATGCAGTGTTATGTATAAAAAAATCCATGCATGCAGTGTTTTCGGCTTAAAGAACCAGAGGAGAGAGTTTGGGGCAGCTGGAAAGTGGGGAAGGGCATATTGGAAAGGAGACAGTAACAGAGAAAGTGCCCCAAATTCTGAATATAAACACTGCCTAAATCTGATTGGCCCGTCAACTGTGCATACATGGGAGAGAATCCAAGTAGTCCAACTAAAACAAAAAGAACTGAATAGAGATTTCAGCTGCTGCTCGCCACAAAGGGAACAGGGCTTGAAGTTTGAGTTCAGCCAGTTAATTACCTGATAAAACAAAA
>NW_007766412.1:5520-6175 GCF_000696425.1 Galeopterus variegatus | reverse complement strand
ATAAATTTAATTTAGTGTATCAGATTAAAGTAAAAAACACATATTGTGATTCTAATAGGTGTAAAAACATCCAGTAAAACAATAACATTTATAACAAAACACCATGCTATTCCAGTAATAAAAGACAACCTTCTTAAATGTATAATGCTTGTCTACCAAAATCAACAACCACATCATACTTAACCTTTAAATGTTAAAAGCTTTTCTTTAAAATCAAGAAAAATAAAGACCTGCTATTACTATACTATATATCAGTTATATATCTGTATGTGGGTGTGCATGTATATATAAATATATATACCAGGACAGCATTATACAGTGATTTTATATAAATACAAATATATTGAGAGTTTTTGGTTTAGTCCAGTGGAGTACAACAATATATAAACAATATATAGATGAGCTTACTTAAAAATAATATGATTTGCTACAATGGAATCTGAGGTACTCAGAAGCCAAATATAAGTATTAATAAGGATATACTAAGATTGCTTGATAAAAAAATATACATACTAATTGATTCATTTTCATGCATTACCAAATACTAATATATCCTAATATTAATTATATTTTATTAATGATGTTAGCAAATAATTTTTTAATGCCAATTTTTTAAAGGTGATGTCCTAGTTCAAGCTGCTGTAACAGAAATACC
>NW_007766412.1:1985-3884 GCF_000696425.1 Galeopterus variegatus | reverse complement strand
CAAAGAAAAATGTACACCAAAAAATAGCAGAACATCTTTATGCTTTCAAAGCAGATAAAAAGTTCTTCAGCAAGACACAGAAAGCACAAACCAAAGGGGAAATTTTATGAATTTGGATATATTAAAGTAAAAGCCCACTGTGCATCAAAGTAATTCATAGGCAAACTAAAAGACAAGGCACAGACAAATGATTTATTTGTAACTCATAAAATCAGCAAAGAATTGTTATCCAGATTATGTGTGGGTATAGATAGTAAACGTTCCTACAATTCAACATAAAAACAAAAAAATCAACTATAAAATGTGCAAAAAATGCAAACCACAACTCACAGAAGAGAAAACCTGAATTGCCAATAAACATAAGATGGATTATAATGAGATAAATTATGGTAGATTTCTTCTAGGTATAAGTAGAACCCATTATGTGGGCAAACATTCAGTACTGTCTGTGGAGGAAGATGTGATGCACTGCCCAGATCCCCATAGGAGTGAAGGACTTCATTCTTTCCGGTGTAGGAATTGCTGCCACCAGAAAGCCCTCAGCTGTCAACTTCCTTCAGAGAAACTGAGAAAACACATCGGCTGAACAGAGGAGCCTGATCCATGAACTAATGACTGATGGAGGCAGGGGCCCTACAAGCCTGGTTCTGTTGTTCCAGCTCAGAACAACTGTGATGAGTTATCCCAGCTTCAGATCCCCTGGTCATGTGGGTTGAATCCTCTTTTAAAACTGCATCAGAACTCTTCCCAATCCTATTTTTTGTCTCTACTTTCACAAGTGTTGATCCTAGGCATACTCTCCAATACATCTCCTTTCTAATCTCTGGCTGCTTTCCAGGTTCCCAACCTGTAATAGTGGGTGCCAGCAGTGGTCTGAGAATGCAGGTAATGGAATGGGATTTAGGAACTGTATTATTAGTCATCTGGCTACAAGAAAAACCCTATCACTCCTGGTGAGTCTAACACAGATAGCCCCAGGCACAAACTGCTGGTACAATTGTTAAAACATTCATATGTGCTGGCCTGGGATAGAATACTGACTGAGGGCATAGACTAGCTTGTATAATGATAGATCATGGGTTTGAGACACATTTGGCAAATACCTAACTTTATGGACAGTTGAATTGGGTAGTTGTTGCTAAACTTAAGTGAGGCCATAGGAAGAGATAACTAAAAGCTGAGAGTGATTACTTAGCAACCAGAAGCTGCATATGAAAGCCAGAGGGCCTCATTGGTAGTGTATGGGTCTAGCTCATGTCCTGCAGCCAGAAGGAAGACAAAGATGAGGACCAAGTGCATAATTTAATTGTAAGAGGTGAAAAGCTCCAAAAGAAGTTATATATTCTCAAAATAAGCAGGTCTACTATATTGAGGTTAGGACTCTATCTGAGAAAGAAGTGACCCTGAGATGTACAATGAAGTGGCCCACTCCTCCTTGTTAAGGTTTAGCACCCCCTTCATGGAGGAAGATGCAGAAGCCACCTCCTCCCCAACAAGACCACATGCACCCCTCAGAATGTGCTCCCACCTTCTCTACTCAGCACTAAGCCAATAACTAAGGTGAAGTCACAACAGCATAACCAAGGCCAGGACATGTTAAGTCTGAATTCTTTGGGTGCATAATTATGGGGACAGACAAGAGCAAATATGAGCATTGTTTAAGATGTCATATTTACAAGAAAGTCAAACAAATTTTTAAAAAATGTTTTGATATTCATGAGGGGTACACAGGTGTATTATGTAACTAATTACATTTATATCAACATACCATGACCATATGATTACATAGTGAAGTTCAGTAAAAAAACATTTCTTGAAAATTCAGGATAATGTAATCTGAATATGTAAAATCTGATAAATTGGCATGATTTGAGGATAGACATTATGACATAAAAAAAA
>NW_007766412.1:0-1309 GCF_000696425.1 Galeopterus variegatus | reverse complement strand
AAAGTGTGCTCCTAAATGCCATTAAGGTAATTTCTAATACGTAAGAGTTAAATCATCAACATCCATAAGAAAACATTATTTCAGAAAGACATGCACTTAAACTAATCAATAATACTGTCCAATTAAAAAGACACTTTTTTAAAAAGATAGGTAAAAAATAATTGCATGTTGCTTAATTGTTGCCTGTTTTTTTTAAAAAAAATGCTTTTTTCTACCCTAACTTTCGTAGCAATATGTAAACATCAATATCGAGGGAAGTGAAAAAAGAACACTTCGTTTGAAAGGAAACAAGATATTTCAACCTTTTGCTTAGAGATAAGGTAACTAATATACTCAGTTTGCTACTATATATATTTTTCCTTTCTTTTTTCTTCCTAAATTGAAGCTACATTTCCAGTTTCTCTACTCTTCAAACAACTGCAATCTGAACTACTAAAATAGTTCCAATTTTAATGAGCATGGGAACAAAGTTAGAGTTAGGAATTGTATGTACTTAAAAGTTATTGTTCTATTTATATCTTGGTTGAATAGTAGAAAAAATCTGTGATATTGCTGTGGAGGGGGAAGAAGAGGATGGTCATTCCAAGATTCCATTTGAGTTTTGTCTAAGAAAAAACCCTGTGTAGCAGGTATTCTGACTAAAACAAAATAATCAATTTTGCTATGAACAATGTTGGAAAGGTTCAAAGGAGTGATTTTAATGAAAAAGAGAGAAAAATGTGAAATAACATGTTTGGAGTTGGATTATTATTGGAGAGGGATTCTTATATTCATATCTCTATGTTACTCTGGCAATTGAGTATAAGGGGAAGAAAACAAACTGAAGTGAAAGGAACCATGATCTATGCCCTCTCCCGTAATTTATCACACAAGCGATTTAGTCTCTCATATCTTAACTGTGCCTCAGTATATCCATTTATAAAATACACCCAATCATGTACCATCTAATTCGTCTTCAGACAGTGATCACAAGTTACAGAATAAGCTGAAATCTTATTTCTTATAATTTTATAAATCTATAATGCTATATGAGTAATGTTACATGCATAATGTTATTAATTGGGATTCTGTACCTGAAAATAAAATTTATATCATAAAAACACTAAAACAGTCTGGCCAGATAGCTTAGTTGGTTAGAGTACGGTGTTGATAATACCTAAGTCCAGGCTTTGATCCCTGTACCAGCCAGCTGCCAAAAAAGAAATATATATACACACACATACTAACACTGGTGTTTTAATCATCTCCTTTTTACTCCATGGGTAAGAAGGGATCCCTGCCCTAGGGCAATAGGGATGGCCAAACATAC
>NW_007766411.1:5671-6175 GCF_000696425.1 Galeopterus variegatus | reverse complement strand
CTCTTCCAGTCCCCATTGAGTGTCACAGTTCCTAAGAAGTATACCTCTGTTGTGCTAGAAATTTATCTGTTCTGGCTACTACAACTCACTTTGCTGGGATTTTTCTATATTTTGCTTCTATATTTTTGAAACATGCTTTGTCATTTTTTCTTCATGGGCTTAACCAAAAGTAGGCTTTCTTTAATTTCATTCCACCAAATTCCTATAAGTCTTTACAAGAGAGCCTTATTACTATGGTTTGGTTTACACTGTTAATAAAAAGATAATTGAATTTTAAAATTTCAGGCCAAAAACATTTTGAAATGAAAGAAGATTTTTAGGAAATAAGGAAAAGATCTTGAATAATCAGAAAATGTTTTAAACTTTACTTTTTTCTATGTAAAAGGCAGTTATTTTCACAGTCATATTATGGATATTGTTGAAATATAAAATGTAAGAAATAGACCTATTCCGTAAAACTAGAAACAAAATAGAGATAAGACTGCTTATTCACATTATTATTTT
>NW_007766411.1:0-274 GCF_000696425.1 Galeopterus variegatus | reverse complement strand
GTTTATATTTTGATTCTTAGATGGGGTTTTCTAAGTCATCCTTTCCCATAATGATGCCGAGAAATAGAAAATTTAGCTTTTGAAAAGAGATCTCCCCCCAGTTGAAGCTGGAATTTATTTCTGTTTAATACAAGGAAATGGATGCAAATGTTTTCATGAAATCACAGAATTTCAATCAGAAGAGAGCTCAGAGGTCAGCTACCCAGCCCTTGTACTCTGGAAATCCTGAAATATTATATATAAATATAGAAAAGATTTTTACACACCTATCAGT
>NW_007766410.1:5878-6175 GCF_000696425.1 Galeopterus variegatus | reverse complement strand
ACAGAAAGATAGGAACCATTCAGGCTAAGACAGCTTTAATATAGGGGGAAAGTCCAAAATGCATACTAGAAGTAGACTTCTTTGAGTTAAGAACAGTTTCTTAAAAAAGCATTTTAATCAAAAGGTGCAAACACACCCCGTTTCCCACATTGATTCCAGTGGTGAGCCTCTTGGCAGTTGTCAGAACCTTTTTCCCTCTCTTCATGTCTCCTTCCATCTCAAAAAAAAAAAAAAAAAAATGATCTTGTGTCTTGGTTTCCTAACAGGAACTCTATCATTTTTAAAAATTTTGTTTTT
>NW_007766410.1:0-618 GCF_000696425.1 Galeopterus variegatus | reverse complement strand
GGCGGGAGCACCGCCGCACTCCCAAGTGGCGCACTGTAGCAGTGCGCCACCAGGCCGGCCCGATATTTCTGCCTTTGAAGAATTTTATAGTCCATCTGGTTCCTTTGCTGAAGAAATCTAAATCCTGGCTTGGTATTGCAGAGCAGGCTTACCCTCCTTTTCTTTTGCCAGGAAGAACCAATCCCAGTGGTAGCAGCCTGTCTTAAAATTATTAGGTTCTGCCATCCTCCTTTTTGAATGAGACCCAGGGGTACAGGAATTAGTGTATGATCATTCCTCTTCTTTTACTCACTTCTTAGGTCTCTGGATTTTTTTTTTCTTTCTTTCTCTTCTATGTCATGGTGGTGATAGCTGTTCTTAACATTGAAATAAAAACTTTTTCCTGCTGAAAAATTAATTACCAGGTGTTTCAGGGCCTTATACAATATTAATATCTCCCTGTTGAGTCTGGCCTCTTAATCATATGATTGCCCTGAGAGAAGTTCAGACACTTGAACTTTCTGCTTTACATTGTACCCCACATCCCCTGTTTATGCAAACTATCTTGAGATAGACATACAGAAAGATAGGAACCATTCAGGCTAAGACAGCTTTAATATAGGGGGAAAGTCCAAAATG
>NW_007766409.1:5805-6175 GCF_000696425.1 Galeopterus variegatus | reverse complement strand
GAGACTTCTCACAGAATATGGACTGTGTGGATACAGCTATCCACATTCACCATGACCAGATCAACAGGAATAGCATGATAACTGTGAAAACATACTACAGTAAACAAAAGGAAAGGCAAGAACAAAGCATGCAAAAGATAGTTGGAGAATATATTCTGAAAGAGAACACAGCTCAAAGAACAGAAGAAAATCCCTTGCGAGTGCTTCTTTGAATGACAACATGAATTCAATAAAACAGGAACTGAAAGGTGAGTTTCTAAATCAACAGACTGAAATTACAATAGATCTTCCAGAACTAAGAAAAAAATTGAGGACCAAAACAGTACTACTAAAGAATTAATAAAAATATTATGAGCAGTAAGAAACAGAA
>NW_007766409.1:0-264 GCF_000696425.1 Galeopterus variegatus | reverse complement strand
TTCTTTTTCTCTATTTGGGTGGAAAAGAGGGAAGAGAGAATAAGAGTGACTTGTGAGCCCCTGTGAAGATGAGGGGAGAACTGGGGAGATAATTTCTCAGATTAAAAACAAAGGCTTCAGGACTTCACAGTAAAATAGGAGACCATCCCTGCCCCAGCCTCTCAGGTTACAGAAGAGCAGATAGAATAAGAAATACTTGTACGGAGACTTCTCACAGAATATGGACTGTGTGGATACAGCTATCCACATTCACCATGACCAGAT
>NW_007766408.1:5903-6175 GCF_000696425.1 Galeopterus variegatus | reverse complement strand
TATAAATAACTATCAAGACGGATATTGCATTTAGAGAGCACAGACTTACACTGCTCCTCATATTCAAACATGCTTTCAAGAAATTAAGATGTTATTTAAAAGCTGAATAAGGAAGTGAGAAGTCTGAAGCCATGTGAGTATCTGGGAGAACACTGTAAGCAGAAGAAAAAGCAGGCGCAAAATACCAAGGTGAAACCCTGTTTAATGTGCTTAAGGAACAACAAAATGGCCAACCTGGCTGAAGCAGTGAGCAAGGGATACTAGCAGAAAAT
>NW_007766408.1:0-252 GCF_000696425.1 Galeopterus variegatus | reverse complement strand
CCTCTTTACAAAATGTTCTAGGGACCATGATTTTCAGAATCTGTGTGAGCCTTAATAAAAACACCTTGTCCACCGCTGCTCTCTCTTTTTTCCCCTCTTTCTACATTAAAAAAAAAGAAGCCCTTTCAAGACAGCTATAACATATAACAAACTACATTAAAAAGCCATGTTTTATAATAAATAACTATCAGTATAAATAACTATCAAGACGGATATTGCATTTAGAGAGCACAGACTTACACTGCTCCTCAT
>NW_007766407.1:5681-6175 GCF_000696425.1 Galeopterus variegatus | reverse complement strand
ATAGGTGTGTCGTGGTGATTTTGGTCATTCTCACAGGTGTGTAGTGGTGTAGGTGTGAAGCAATCTGTATATCTTCTTTGGTGAAGTGTCTGTTAAGGTCATTGGCCCAATTTTTAATCAGGTTGTTTTTTTATTTTTGGATTTTAAGAATTCTTTGTATATTTTTCTTTTCTTTTAAATTTTTAATTTTTTTCACTCACTTTTAATTTTTTATCATGATAAAATTTACAAAACATAAAATTTACCATTTTAACCACTTTAAACTGTGCAGTTCAGTGGCCTAAGGTGCAATCACATTCTTGTGCAACCATCACCACCATCCATCTCCAGAAATTTTTCATCATCCATGCCGAAATTCTGCACCCTTTAAGCAACATCCCACACCCTCTTCCCCTCAGTCCCTGTTTACCACTACTCTACTTCCTGTCTCTATGAATTTGACTATCCTACGTACTTCATATAAGTGGAACAATACAATGTTTGTCTTTTTGAGT
>NW_007766407.1:0-264 GCF_000696425.1 Galeopterus variegatus | reverse complement strand
ACATTTTTTAATAATACCCATTACTGCTTTAATCAGGGCTAACAAATATACAGTGCTTTCCTAGTTACTTTATTTTTAAATCTGTATAATTTTTAAGCTGCATTTCTCCCTCAAATATAAGCTCGACATTTTAGAATCTCAAACCACAGGAAATAGTCTCTTTGCAAGAAAAATGTCTTTTATTATTACACACCTAATAATCTGAAGTTTCTTTACCACCACCACCACTAATGTAAGTCTTCTACCTGGAAATAAGAGTTTGAG
>NW_007766406.1:5776-6175 GCF_000696425.1 Galeopterus variegatus | reverse complement strand
GTAGCATTCTAACTATAGCATACCTATTTTGTTTTACAAAATTCAAACAGAAAAAAAAAAACATTTAACTGTTTTAGGTCTTTTGTTTTTGAAAAAAAAAAGGAAAAATCCTTTTGGATATACATTAAGTATTGACTCGACCATTTCCATCTCCTTGACAAATCTCTTCAAAACAAAAATGCATGGTTTTACTCATTTAGACTTTTACTTTTTATTTTAAGCACAGTGATTGAAATTTCGTTTTAAAACCCTTGCTTCTATGTTCTGTGCCACTGTCAATCTTTCAATAATTCACCTCGACCTTTCTTTTCAATTGGTAATAGTGTTGAAAGAAATGACTTTCTCCTACGATAATGATAAGAGAACAAATAATTTTTATAATGACAGCCTGCACTTCAT
>NW_007766406.1:0-565 GCF_000696425.1 Galeopterus variegatus | reverse complement strand
AAATTTGACATTTAGAAACTATCTTAAATAAGTGATTTTGAAGATTGTGAGAGTTTGTTGTTGTTGTTTGTTTTGTTAAATGCCTGCTTATATGTGTGGTGGTCTCTTACACAATTGCTGTATGTTAACATCCACAAAGCAACAATGTTTGAAATGCTTATATTTTTAATTTATAATTACATCTGAGCATATAGAGAAGTCTGACTCCTTGCTTGTGCTTTTAATTAAAGTTTCTTTTATTATTTTATCATTGCAAGTAATTACATGGGAATATTTGTAATATTGCTAGAAATGAGATAGCTTTTAAGATGTAAACTAGAGATTATTTTTCATTGCATTATGGTAGTTCAAGGTGACTTGATTTATATATGTGAAGTTTCTTCAGTTGCCACAGATTTAACACTAATAAAGATGAAGCTAAGTCCATACTACAATCACTAGGTCATTTATTTTACTACAGAATGGAAAAATATGTGTCTCCAATAACTGAAAATTTCAGAAATTGTAGCATTCTAACTATAGCATACCTATTTTGTTTTACAAAATTCAAACAGAAAAAAAAAAA
>NW_007766405.1:5621-6175 GCF_000696425.1 Galeopterus variegatus | reverse complement strand
GTATTGATCCCTTCCTCTTCCCTAGACTCCGGCTTCTACGTTGGCTGGGAGGTGTGATCTGGCAGAGTTAGAGAACTGGACGGTGGCTCACTTCAGTTGGAGGATGTTTCTGAATCGTGAATGGAGGCAGGTGTGAAACAGGGCCCAGGCCACTGTCCAGCTCCCAGGCTGGCTTCACCCAAGCTCCCTGTCCTTGCTTACCTGCCTCACTGTGGGGGTAACCTGTGGGCACTGACTGGTTCTAAGAGAGGCATTAGATCCGGCCAGGCGGTGTGGGAATATTCCTGCCCAGTGAGCCTGGGGTCTGGGAAGCCTGGGGTGAGTTCCGGCCCCACCAAGGAGCTCCAGCTCCCCCACCCACCCCAGCCATCCGGTCTTAGCGATGGGCTCCGGCTCCCCTGCTGGGGCACTGTGGGCTACCTGCTTCCCTTTCCCCTGAGGGGGTGCCAGCCATTCTCCATTGCCTGCAAGACCTGCCTCACCATGGCCTCCTCTAAGATCCAGCCCAGGTGCCAAGCGCGGGAGCCGCTCCCCTGCGTCCGTGCAGCCCTCCT
>NW_007766405.1:0-518 GCF_000696425.1 Galeopterus variegatus | reverse complement strand
CCAAACTTTCAGGCTCTGACAAGTGAGATACTGCTGGGGGATTTGGAGATGCCAAAGACCATGAGAATTACCAGTGATTCCATCTGAAAGCCTGGCTCAGACTCTTTGGCCATCAGAAGTGAGGGTGCAGGCTCAGAGCTGTGCAGGTAAGGACTCTGACCTCCAAGTGGTTTTCATGCAGGAGCAAGGTGACCCACTATAAACCTGGCTATTATCAGACTCTGCATTTAATAAGTCCATGTTTATTCAAGAATTTCCAGAAAACGATTTGAAGAGCTTTTCAAACTTTAGTTGACCCAACTGGTCACCAAGAAGAGGACTTCCTTGGGATATGAAGGGTGGTCTTCTTGTGTGTACATTTCCACCACAGAAAGCAGAATAGGCACATCGGGATTAGTACTTTACTAATCCCAGTATATGTTGACTCTGGCTCATCAGGGAGCTTTAGAATAGGACCGTATTGATCCCTTCCTCTTCCCTAGACTCCGGCTTCTACGTTGGCTGGGAGGTGTGATCTG
>NW_007766404.1:5840-6175 GCF_000696425.1 Galeopterus variegatus | reverse complement strand
TACCTCTATTTTCCTGTTGCCTTGAATTTTGGAAATTTATATTTTTCCTGTCATATTGTTTTATATGTGTGATGGCAGCAACATCACTGGCTATAATGCCACTTTGATTATTCACATTTTTAGGCAGAAGCTATCTGGAAATTCTATGGCCAGACACTTTGTTAGGAAATGATGGTCTGGACAGGTGAAGTGGCTTGTTCTAGTTATCATATTTAGTGAGTGGTCACCCTGTGGCAAGAATCCAGCACCCCTGACTCTAGCCCAGTGCTTTCTACTGTGCCATACTGTCCCATGTCATTTCTTGCTCAGTGCCCGATTCTCAACCATTTCTCACA
>NW_007766404.1:0-301 GCF_000696425.1 Galeopterus variegatus | reverse complement strand
GAAAACCGACCTGAGTTCAGTAACACAGTCAGCAAGTGGTAGATTTGGAATATGAACCCAGCGAATCTGATTCCAAAGCCTTCTCTTTTAACCACTATGCAATACTATTTCTTATAGGTGATTGTTTTCCTTTTTCCTTTGGCTGCCAGGAAGTTTAAAAACAAATTTATCATTGAACTCTACATTTACATTTGACTTTGACTTGGATTTCCTTGCATTCGTTTTTCTTTTGATCTCATCTACCTCTATTTTCCTGTTGCCTTGAATTTTGGAAATTTATATTTTTCCTGTCATATTGTTT
>NW_007766403.1:5963-6175 GCF_000696425.1 Galeopterus variegatus | reverse complement strand
CTATTCTAGAACTTCATTAATTTCATATATATTGACCTTTTTTTTCTTGGTTATGGCCATTGAATCTGGGTTGATTAAATTATTTTTATGCACTGTGTGTTAAGACACATAGTTCAGGCAGCTATAACAAAACACCATGGAACAGGTGGTATAAACAACAGACATTTACATCTCAAAGTACTGAAGGCTGGAAAATATGAGGTCAAGATACT
>NW_007766403.1:3500-3727 GCF_000696425.1 Galeopterus variegatus | reverse complement strand
TTGTATTGATTTCACAGATGGGACTTTGAACTTTGGGCTTTTGAGCTAAAACAAGTGAAGACTTTGGGGATGGAATGAATGTACTTGTTTGTGAAAAGGAAATGAGTTTTGGGAATCAGGGGTGGAATACCTTGGGTTGAATGTCCCCCCAAAACTTGATCCCCAGTGTAACTGTTGAGAGTGGGAAATCCTATTATGGTAATTGAAAGGTGGGGCCTTGAAGAGGT
>NW_007766403.1:0-391 GCF_000696425.1 Galeopterus variegatus | reverse complement strand
GCTCATAAACTTACTTCTTTGAGGCATGAGCAAACTCAGTAAAGCTCAATGTCAAGTAGAACACTGGATGGAAGGCCTCTGGATGTTTTCTGAGAATTTCCGTAGTACTTTGGCATGCATGGGGACCTCCCCCAAATACACCTGTTTATTGTCATGTTAACTGTAACCTCAATTTCTTTAAGAATCAGGCAAAAATTTCTTTAGACAATTTTTGATATTTTCAAATGAAAATAGCTGTATTGGCCTTATTGACTATAGAAGAAAACTACAAACTCTTTATTAAGAAAATCAGAGAATTAAAAAAAAAAAAAACCAAAAAACCCTATGTACATGGTCTTGTTTTCAACAGGCATATACTCCTATTCTAGAACTTCATTAATTTAATATATAT
>NW_007766402.1:5904-6175 GCF_000696425.1 Galeopterus variegatus | reverse complement strand
ACCAAGCTCATCGATCTAAGTAAAATAATCAGAGAAAGCTAATCGATCTAAGTAAACTCATAAGACAGAGCTAATTGATCTAAGAAAAGTCATCCGACAAAGCCCATCAATCTAAGTAAAGCCATCACACCAAACACATCGATCTAAGTAAACTCATCAGACCAAGCCCTTCGATCTAAGTAAACTCATCAGACCAAGCTCTTCAATCATAGTAAACTAATCAGACCAAGCACATTGATCTAAGTAAATTCATCAGAGCAAGATCATCGAT
>NW_007766402.1:0-268 GCF_000696425.1 Galeopterus variegatus | reverse complement strand
CTCATCGATCTAAGTAAACTGATCAGACTGAGCTCATCGATCTGAGTAAACTCATAAGACCCAGCTCATCGATCTACGTAATCTCATCAGACCAAGCCCATCGATCTAAGTAAACTCATCCCACCAAGCTCATCGATCTAAGTAAACTCATCAGACCAAGGTAATCGATCTAGGAGAAATAATCTGTCCAAGCTAATCGATCTAGGGAATATAATCAGACTAAGCTAATAGATCTAAGAAAACTAATGAGACCAAGCTTATTAATCTA
>NW_007766401.1:5965-6175 GCF_000696425.1 Galeopterus variegatus | reverse complement strand
ACTTTGGCCCCCACTGGTCACACTGTTCCTCAGCTGTGTCGCACAGACAACACCCCCTCATTATCAGAGAGGAACCCTTGCCTTTTGGAAATGGGATTTCCTAAGAGAAAGGGGATAGGGGCAGGGATCTATCTCCCCTTGAATACTGCAATGTGCCAAGAGTTATGTATCTGCCATATCATTTAATCCTCAGTAAATGGATGAATGAAT
>NW_007766401.1:0-371 GCF_000696425.1 Galeopterus variegatus | reverse complement strand
TGGGGAGGGGTCACTCTTACCGTTTCTTCAAGGGCTGGGGCAACGCCGCAGGACAGGTTGGCGATAGAGTGCGGTTAGGAAGTCGGCAGGACTTTCCACACATTCATTCAATGACTATGCATTGAGCACCTGCTATGTGCCAGCACTTTCTGGGCTTACAGCCTTGAACAAAACAAAATCCTGCCTGGAGGAGGAGTACATTCTAACCCTGCATTTGGAGAGTGAAGGGCCCTGCACAGAGCAGCCCCTGAGCCTTCCGTTCTGAGAGCAGCAGCTCGGCCCTGTCCTGACCCGGTCCCTGCTCCTGACTGGCCCTGACCCTGTCCAACTGGGCAGGGCTGTGAGGCAGTGACCTTGCCAACTCCCAGCCA
>NW_007766400.1:5922-6175 GCF_000696425.1 Galeopterus variegatus | reverse complement strand
TCAATACCAACATCTGAGGTTAGCAGAGACAGTTTCTACTGACTGCTTTGTTTATTGGGTAGGGGTCACACTTTCCTGTTTCATTGCATGCCTCATAATTTTTGTTGTTGTTGAGGCTGATGGGGGAGGCCCCAGGAAGGCAGGAGACGTGGCCAGCCACCTGCCCAGCCCCCATCTCGCCCATGCAGAAGCCAAGACCCTGTGCCACTGCCAGGACGCCTTGCACAACTTCCATGGAAGTGGTCTACAACAG
>NW_007766400.1:0-494 GCF_000696425.1 Galeopterus variegatus | reverse complement strand
TCCAGATCACCAGGGATATGTGGGGGCCTATTAAGGCCAACTGTGGCTGTCTCATTCCCTGAATCTCCTGTATTTATGGCTAATGTGCCTGTCTATTTCTTGCTTCAACAATAGGCTAGCTATGATGCTGCCTTCTCTGATTGTTTGCTATCAAGATCGCTATTGTTTGCAACAATGCCTCTGGGCATAGGTTTTTCTGCATTCAGGAGAAAATCAAGTCAACTGCAATTTTGATTTGTGGCTAGCCCTAACAGAGTCCCTTCTTAGGGTAACATGAGGAATGGAAGCAGTCCCAGGCTAAAATACTACAGACTCCCATTGTTTTTACCAGAGGTCCAGTCCTTTTTATCTATTCTTGAATAGAATGCTATTTTTTGTATGGCCTTTGCTAATTTCCAGAGTCCTAAAACTTGTGGTGGTTTTTTCTTTTCTTTTTTTTTGACAATTTTGGCCATTTCATAGTTGTTTTGGGAGAGAGAATTTGGTGATTTTTT
>NW_007766399.1:5936-6175 GCF_000696425.1 Galeopterus variegatus | reverse complement strand
GGAAGGTGTCATGTTTACAGAATAGGCAAATGAAAAATGAACCAATTTGGATGTAAATTAATTTTTTTTTTTAAAGTTCTGTGTAACAGATACTTGAGGGCACCTACTTGAAAAGACTTGACTTTTTGAGATACTTGATTGTGGGGATCAAAACAGCCTCTTTAGCTTAGTGTTGTGTTAGGATAGTTCAAATCACTGTCTATTTTTAGTTTGAAAAACCACTGATCCATAGGAAACTC
>NW_007766399.1:0-449 GCF_000696425.1 Galeopterus variegatus | reverse complement strand
GGTGCTGGGGTGTAGTTAGGAATCAATTAGGCATGCACCCTTCCCTAAGGAACTGGTAAAATAGGAGAAATGTCACATGGTCGTAGATTTCTCTGGGTACAATCCTAAAGTAAATGGAATGTTGTGAGTGGAAAACACAGGAAACTGATCCCACTTAGGGACATGATGTTCAGGCTGAAAGCTGAACAATGACTAGAAAGGAGAGGGAGGGATAGAGCAGAGAGTCTATCAGGAAAGGAACATCACAAGCAGAGGGTAGGGTGGGAGGGAGTATGGCACAGTCAACAAATGAAAGATGGCATATGTGGCTGATGCCTTATGAAAGAGAGGAGGGAACAGGAAGGGGAGCCTGGAAACTGCAGGGAGGGCCAAATCAGGCATGCTATGCTGATCTTTAACCTGAGAAAAACAGGAAGTCTCCAAATGGCCTCAGGCAGGGAAACGACAGT
>NW_007766398.1:5672-6175 GCF_000696425.1 Galeopterus variegatus | reverse complement strand
AGGAGTTTGGTTGTCCTTCAGTGCCTCAAGAGGCTATGGGCTCTTTCAGCAGCGATGCCTCAGCATCGGCGTGTGGCTCATCAGTAAGATCATGAATGCCCCCAACAGGAGAGCAAAAAGCATCACCCCTGAATGAGCACAAATGTTATGATGCAGCTCCCCTGTCAGGTTACACAATATGGTTCCAATAAAGGTATATTCTAAGGAGTAGGCTGCTTGAGTTTAAATCTGAAGTTTACCTTTTGCAAATTGAATGATTAAAGAAACTTTAATTAAATAATAACCTTAGACTACACACTCAGGATTAAAGTAAACAGCAAGCAATGGGAGAGAATTTAAGCTAAGTAGTACAGGTGTAATTTGTAGAGAAACCAGAGTTAAATATTATGATAGTGTACATTGGGCAAATTTGTTTAAAATGAACACAAACATGTTTGTGTGATATAAGTAACAATTCCTTTCTTTTAATGTCAAACATCTTGCCATTTTATTCTTTTTTTTTT
>NW_007766398.1:0-212 GCF_000696425.1 Galeopterus variegatus | reverse complement strand
AACAATGAAAACAAAAAAAGTCTCTGTATTGTCTATTACCAAAGACATAAAGAGTCAAATAGGGACATGAGAATTCCTCCTACTGATGGTGACACATGCTGAAGGTACTTAGCTTGGTCAGCTGTGGTTGGTACAGCAGGAGCTAACCTAAAGGAGTTTGGTTGTCCTTCAGTGCCTCAAGAGGCTATGGGCTCTTTCAGCAGCGATGCCTC
>NW_007766397.1:5878-6175 GCF_000696425.1 Galeopterus variegatus | reverse complement strand
AAACCAGTGGAAAGTGATCCAAGAGAGAATGGGAGTACATTGGAGGAGTGCCTAAATCTGTCCGAGAGTTTCAAGGAGAATTTCTCAGGGAAGGTCTTGTTTGAGATAGGTATTTGAGGATAAATAAATATTCTTCTAGTGGATGAGGAGGTAAAGGATCATTTCATTTCTATGTATGCCAAGTGGCATAATGAGTGGCATAATGTGTGACATAATGAGTGGCATAATGAAAGAAAACACTGTGTTTTGTGAACTGCTAGTTGGTGGCTCTAACTAAGGCACAAAATACCTAAGAAA
>NW_007766397.1:0-640 GCF_000696425.1 Galeopterus variegatus | reverse complement strand
TAACAAGTAAAATAATAGTAAAATCTCAAATATGTATGTAAGAAGTTGTTTGTTAGTAATATGAGCAACTTTGTTCTAGATTGGACAATGGTTTTCATATACTAGAAGTATATTTTTCCAATTTTGTGTTCTACTCGCAAGGTAAAGGCTGTAGAGATAAAAACTTTTCAGTTAAATCTGCATTATTAACAATTTCTCCATAGTTTTCTTAAGTCTAGATAATGAACGAAACAAAATGTCAAGTCCTGGCTTTTAGCATTTGCCAACATCTGTGGTGTAAATATTCTTACCACGACTGCTTTCAAGTTATCAACATAATGCCATTAAAAACAGATTTGGGAAGAGATGAATGGTAGCACACCATTATGTATTATTTCCACCACACAGATATAATGGATGTAAATAACCTAAAGAGCATAGATTGTAATAAAATAGAAAATGATGAGTTTGTAAATGTTCACTATCTTTAATATAATTTATTTAATTTTAAGTTTATATAATTTAATTTTTAATAAAGGCTGTGTTCACAATGAATTCACATCACTGCTCTTGGAGATCAACAAATGTATAGAAAATTACAAACCAGTGGAAAGTGATCCAAGAGAGAATGGGAGTACATTGGAGGAGTGCCTAAATCTGT
>NW_007766396.1:5964-6175 GCF_000696425.1 Galeopterus variegatus | reverse complement strand
GCTATTCAGGGTATTCTGTTGTTCCATATGAATTTTAGGATTGTTTTTTCAATTTCTATGACGAATATCATTGGTATTTTGATGGGGATTGCATTGAATCTGTAGATTTCTTTGGTTAGTATGGGCATTTTCACAATGCTACTTCTTCCGATCCATGAATGTGTAATATCTTTTCATCTTTTGGTGTCCTCTTTAATTACTTTTAGCAGTG
>NW_007766396.1:0-377 GCF_000696425.1 Galeopterus variegatus | reverse complement strand
ATGAAAAAATAAAGCAGAGTAATGACTAAGCAGGTGAACTATTTTAATGAGGGTGGTCAGAGAAGGGCTACTGAAGATGTGACAATTGAACTAAGACATGAATTACAATTACAGAGACCTAGGAAGGAAGCATTTCAGGCTGAGGAAATCACAGATGCAAAGATTCTGAAGTATAAATGATCATTGAGTTTTGCAGTGATAGGGCCATTATGGTTCATGGAGAAGACAGTTCTTACCTTAAAGTAAGGCGATGATAGACATAATATGTAGAAAGCAAATGCCTGTCGCTGGTCTCTGGAGTTATTCAATAACCATATACAGGGTGTGAAGTTGGGCATTAAGAACTGTGATACTTGTCTGAGGATAAGGAGAAGAAC
>NW_007766395.1:0-6175 GCF_000696425.1 Galeopterus variegatus | reverse complement strand
GGAGGGGTGTCAGGAAGTCCTCACTGAGCAAGTGACATCTGATCAGGGCCTTGTGGGGAACGTGGGCTTTTGCCCCAGGGAGATGGGAGCCAGGGAGGGTTGTGGGCAGAGGAGGGACAAGGCCTGACTCGGGTGCTCACGGGTCCCCTCTAGTGGCTGCTTCAGGGAAGACAGACTGTGGGGGGGGGCGAGGGTAGGAGATTGGGGATCAAAACAGTTATATTCTCATGGGGGGTTGGGAAGGTTCAGCCCAGGTGGTCTGGGAAGGCTTCTCTAAAGAACCATGTTAAAGCCAGGTATCTATTTCATCCTTTTTTACTACTATTTCTGGGAATGTTTTACAATTTATATATTTGTGCAGTAGTGCAACTAAATAATTTTAAAATAAAAATATATAAATATTAGAGAAAGTTGCTCATAAATACTTTTTTTGAGGAGCTGTTTGACATAAAACATTTGGAATCTGCCTAAGATGTAGAAGCCAGAAAGAATGTTACTCTCACTCTAATAGCAAGAAAAACCTAGACAATACAAAAAATTGTAACTTTTCTTGAGTCCTTCAGAGAGGTGAGACCACAGGACAACCAACGAGCATAAAACCTAAGGAAAAACAGGCATCTTCAAGGTCAGACAGAATGCTGGAACTAGCACACCTTCATCAGAGCACTGAAGGAAGACATACCAGACATCATACAAGCAAGAATGAAAACTTCAGGTGAATTTTAAAAATGAATTAATTAAGGCAAACATGGGCAAATGAGACATACAAACCCTGAGAACCACAGACACAGAAGTAAGTACACATTCTCTTTCTAAATTTTCTCTATGGATTTCACTGGGTGCTTATGAGAAAGACTGCAGGCAGGGTGGGGGACAGGGGAAAGCTATCCTTGGTGGTACAGGCTTGGAGGAGAGAAGCAGCTGCCACTGTGAGAAAAGACCAAAACTTCACCTGGTCCTTATACTCTAAGGAACAAAAGCCTTAAACTGCAAGTAGGTCTTTAAACACTGTGATCCCCCAGGGTATGAGTAAAGATCCATTGTTACTGGGGAAAAAGAAAAGGAAAAAATCTTCTACCCCTGGCGAGGGACAAGAAACTGTCATGGACCCAGATCATTAGATCTCCTTTCACTGTGGGAAAGGCACGATCCAGAAAAATCTTCATCCCTAAGTCCTAGGGAGACATAGCAGGCAGAGACAAATAAGCCAAAGCTGGGGAGGGGTAAGAGCATGGAGACCTTCTCTGAGGCATGGACACACAGAGAAGGCTTAAAGCTGAAAGTGGAGAAGGAAATAGAAAAAAAAAAAAAATCCCCCGGCAAACCAGTCTGCACCCTAAGAACAAAGTTTATACCTATAGAACTTGAAGCCTGTGGTG
Source organism: Galeopterus variegatus (assembly GCF_000696425.1). Lineage (NCBI taxonomy): Eukaryota > Metazoa > Chordata > Mammalia > Dermoptera > Cynocephalidae > Galeopterus > Galeopterus variegatus. The sequence goes on along the minus strand of NW_007766395.1, from coordinate 4,796 downwards.
CAATGAAGATAATTATGGTAACAACAAAACCTAAAACTAGTTTAACTCCTGATTAGATCAATTTAATCCATCACAATAATTGCTAGTAGAAGAGGAGGCATGCCCATGACCAGGCAAAAATACTATTTATCAAAGTCACCCCATCTAAACATTATGTTTGGCAATCAATCAAAAATTTATGAGACTGCAGTAAAACAACAAAACAGAAAGGGCAATCCACTTTCAAAAGAAGTTAACAGAACTATAACAGAGAGAATTGAAAATAACTCTGATTAATATATTTAAAAGTTTACTTTAAAGGTGGATATAAATTCCGAATTGTTAGGGCACATCACATTTGCTTTCTTTTTTGTTACCCTAAGCCCTTCAGTTGTTTTAGCTTCCATTCTATGGTTAAATATATTGTGTGCCCATTTCTCCCTTTGTGTTTCCAGTCATCCACATGGTGGTTGAAATTTATCCTCCAGTACTAGTTTTCTCAAGAAAGTCCTATGGAAATAATCTCTAAGAATAGATTATATTCTCAGGTGTATATTTGTTTCCTCTGTACTTGAATAAGATTTTGACTGGATATAGAGCCCACAATTTATATTTTCTCTTTATAAGATCTTATAAGTAGTGTTCCACTGTCTTCTGCAATTCAGTGCTGCTGTTGAGAAGTTTAAGGGAAGCTTGATTCCCCACCCCACCCCGCCCACCACTTATGGTGATTGTTCCTTGTGGGCAGGCAGGCCAAAGAGTTATTTATTTTAGAAGTTGAATAATTTCACTAGGTCGTGTATCAGTGATGAACATTCTATTTTCCTATCACACAATGTGGGCTTTTAATCTTTAATATTTTAATCAATTAATGTATGCATTAAAAATCTTCTGATAATTCAGCAATGTCTTCTTGACTTATATATTTTTTAAATTTGCATTTTTTTGTATTTAACCACAACTGTCCTTCCTCCCCCAGCATAATTTCAATGTTTTTCTCTATGGATTTTTTTTTTTTACATGTTGGATTTTTTTTTTTTTACCTGTTATCTATTTCTGTCATTTTTCTCTCTAAAATCTTTTCAATTCTTCCAGTTCACAGCATTCTGCCATTTCACATTTTATCACTATCATTATCATTGCGTTTCTACTTTATGATCTTGCTTGATGAAGTTTTTCAAAGACATGGCAATTACTCACACTCTTCACCTTATGCTGTGGCAACTTTTTCTGGTGAGAGTTCTTCATTTGTAACCAGCTTTTGTTCTTTTGGTGGTGGTGGTCGTTTTCTCATAATATGTTTGCATATGTTCAATGATGGTTCTCTATTTCTTACTTGTACTAAAGTAGATTGGTTTTCCTTGGAACAGTTGGTGAGTTTCTGGGGAAGGTCAAGGGTGGTATTTGAAAACTGGCTTGTTTTCACAATTCAAAGGCTTCCTTTTTCTTTGCTGTCATTGAAACAAACTTTCCTATAAGCATGACTTGTTGCATGATCATCTGCTTAGTCCTGCTTTCTCTATGGCTCCATATATGAGAAAAAGCAAATAAACTAATTTACTAAAGGTGAGAGACATACAGATAGCTGAAAAAACTATAATCTTTTTTTTGTAATTGGCAAGAGCAGCAAAGTTGGTGTAGTGACTGTTGGCAGGAGTCATCCTGGTCACGGTTTGTCTTTGAAACACAGAGCTGCACAGCTTTCCTTGCTGGTTTTGAATAATTTCCACAGGGAAGAAATGGGAAATGCTGAGTTTATGTCACCATGTTAAAGCCAGGTATCTATTTCATCCTTTTTTACTACTATTTCTGGGAATGTTTTACAATTTATATATTTGTGCAGTAGTGCAACTAAATAATTTTAAAATAAAAATATATAAATATTAGAGAAAGTTGCTCATAAATACTTTTTTTGAGGAGCTGTTTGACATAAAACATTTGGAATCTGCCTAAGATGTAGAAGCCAGAAAGAATGTTACTCTCACTCTAATAGCAAGAAAAACCTAGACAATACAAAAAATTGTAACTTTTCTTGAGTCCTTCAGAGAGGTGAGACCACAGGACAACCAACGAGCATAAAACCTAAGGAAAAACAGGCATCTTCAAGGTCAGACAGAATGCTGGAACTAGCACACCTTCATCAGAGCACTGAAGGAAGACATACCAGACATCATACAAGCAAGAATGAAAACTTCAGGTGAATTTTAAAAATGAATTAATTAAGGCAAACATGGGCAAATGAGACATACAAACCCTGAGAACCACAGACACAGAAGTAAGTACACATTCTCTTTCTAAATTTTCTCTATGGATTTCACTGGGTGCTTATGAGAAAGACTGCAGGCAGGGTGGGGGACAGGGGAAAGCTATCCTTGGTGGTACAGGCTTGGAGGAGAGAAGCAGCTGCCACTGTGAGAAAAGACCAAAACTTCACCTGGTCCTTATACTCTAAGGAACAAAAGCCTTAAACTGCAAGTAGGTCTTTAAACACTGTGATCCCCCAGGGTATGAGTAAAGATCCATTGTTACTGGGGAAAAAGAAAAGGAAAAAATCTTCTACCCCTGGCGAGGGACAAGAAACTGTCATGGACCCAGATCATTAGATCTCCTTTCACTGTGGGAAAGGCACGATCCAGAAAAATCTTCATCCCTAAGTCCTAGGGAGACATAGCAGGCAGAGACAAATAAGCCAAAGCTGGGGAGGGGTAAGAGCATGGAGACCTTCTCTGAGGCATGGACACACAGAGAAGGCTTAAAGCTGAAAGTGGAGAAGGAAATAGAAAAAAAAAAAAAATCCCCCGGCAAACCAGTCTGCACCCTAAGAACAAAGTTTATACCTATAGAACTTGAAGCCTGTGGTGCAATGAAGATAATTATGGTAACAACAAAACCTAAAACTAGTTTAACTCCTGATTAGATCAATTTAATCCATCACAATAATTGCTAGTAGAAGAGGAGGCATGCCCATGACCAGGCAAAAATACTATTTATCAAAGTCACCCCATCTAAACATTATGTTTGGCAATCAATCAAAAATTTATGAGACTGCAGTAAAACAACAAAACAGAAAGGGCAATCCACTTTCAAAAGAAGTTAACAGAACTATAACAGAGAGAATTGAAAATAACTCTGATTAATATATTTAAAAGTTTACTTTAAAGGTGGATATAAATTCCGAATTGTTAGGGCACATCACATTTGCTTTCTTTTTTGTTACCCTAAGCCCTTCAGTTGTTTTAGCTTCCATTCTATGGTTAAATATATTGTGTGCCCATTTCTCCCTTTGTGTTTCCAGTCATCCACATGGTGGTTGAAATTTATCCTCCAGTACTAGTTTTCTCAAGAAAGTCCTATGGAAATAATCTCTAAGAATAGATTATATTCTCAGGTGTATATTTGTTTCCTCTGTACTTGAATAAGATTTTGACTGGATATAGAGCCCACAATTTATATTTTCTCTTTATAAGATCTTATAAGTAGTGTTCCACTGTCTTCTGCAATTCAGTGCTGCTGTTGAGAAGTTTAAGGGAAGCTTGATTCCCCACCCCACCCCGCCCACCACTTATGGTGATTGTTCCTTGTGGGCAGGCAGTGAAATTTCTCAGCTGTGTGAGCTTGAGGGAATGCCTTTACCTCTCAGGGCCTCAGTTTCCTCATCTGTAAATGGGGATAATGAAAGTATCCTATGTCATGGAGCTGCTCTGAGGCCTAAAGTAAATCTAAAATCCTTATAAAGTTCTAGATGTGGGGCAAGGTATACAGTAGCTGCTTAATCAATGTTAGCTATATTGAAGAGGTTATGACTTCCATTTTTTGAGCACTGAGCCCTGGGAGCTCACGAAGGGTCACCCCTGTGTTCAGACCTTATTTCTTATTCTTCGTCCTTGCACTTTACGTAGCGAGGCTCAAGGCCACACAAGGGTTTAGTCAGGAACTCACAGCAGGATGTGGCTGAAGGAACTCAGAGATGCCTCCATGATCTCAAGGCCTCTTCTGTCTGCCAATGTAAAAACTAAGGCCCAGAGAGGAGCCAGGAGGGCTCCCAGGCCTGCACCCCAGAGCCCAGTCCTCAGACTCAAGAACTCTAGATATTCTCAGGCACGTCCCTGCCTGTTCTCAGCGCCACAGCCGCAGGAGCCGCCTGCCTGCAATTTACCAAATGTGACAGCATCTTGGCCCCAGTGATGCAGCCAAAGCCAGTGTCCTCTGCGGGGCTGTCACCTCCCACGCTGGGTCTGAGTGATGGTCAGAGGGACTGAGGGTCAGGTGCTTACTGTGTGCCAGAGCCCAGCTGGCCAAGCACTTCTGCACACCTGGGGGATGGCTAGAGAACTCAGTGACCCCAGGGACAAACAGTTCATGACCCATTAGACAGATTTAGAAACTGAGGCTATGGAATGGAAAGCAAGCCACCTGGAGCATCCGAGTCCCTCCTATTGTTGAGCACTGGGTTGGGGGCTGCAGACTTAGCAGCAACCGAGACAGACCCAGCGCCCTGTGGGGAAGATGGGCCATGAGCAATAAACACTATAAAATTATACAGGATGTTGGATAATAAATGTTACAGGGAAAAAAGCAGGGAAGGGGGTTCAGGTGTCAGAGATGGAGAAAGTTATAAATGGGGGGAGGGGTGTCAGGAAGTCCTCACTGAGCAAGTGACATCTGATCAGGGCCTTGTGGGGAACATGGGCTTTTGCCCCAGGGAGGTGGGAGCCAGGGAGGGTTGTGGGCAGAGGAGGGACAAGGCCTGACTCGGGTGCTCATGGGTGCCCTCTAGTGGCTGCTTCAGGGAAGACAGACTGTGGGGGGGGCGAGGG
>NW_007766394.1:5812-6175 GCF_000696425.1 Galeopterus variegatus | reverse complement strand
CCACCAAGCATTCTAGCTCACTAATCACTGTCATGTTTTCTGCTAAATTCAGCATGGATTCTGGCCGCCATATCGTTTCCTTTCTTTGGTATATTTATGTAGTATGAGGGTTAATAGAAGATAATATTTTTGTGTTATGCTTAGTAATTTATTTAGAGAGAAAAATGTGCAGTTCTCTTTTAAGACTAAACAAGGGAGGAAAGTTTTAATATGTCTTCCTATATAGTTACATTTCTGTGAACCCCTTTTCCTAACTCTCTTAAAAAAAAATTAGTATTTCCTAAAATAAAAAAACAAAAAGGAAAAAGAAAAACAGGTATATTCGAGGGTCCAATTTCTGGGTTGCATATAAAGAATGAGATA
>NW_007766394.1:0-407 GCF_000696425.1 Galeopterus variegatus | reverse complement strand
TAACTACAAAAAAGCAACAACAGTCACTCTGGGGTTGCAAGAGACCTACAGAGTATATGAACGCAGGAGAAGCCACGATGAGAGAAAGAAAAAACCACTCCAACCATTTCGTGCCATGGCAACTTTAAGGCTGGAGCTGCTGAGCATGTGGAGCAGGAGCCAGCAAAAGCTACAGCTGTGCCTTTCAGATGGAGTTGCTTGGAGGCAGCAGGGGAGAGGAGAGCCTTGGTGGCCCCCAGGACAGCAGTACCACCAACAGGTTTCCCATAGATCCACATAGGACTGAGGAGCCACAACAACTGAAAAAAAGGAGCCACTCAGAGGCTGGTGAGTCATCGCCAAGGACTGGCACAAAGCCCGTCCCATGGGAAGTGTTTGCAGCATGGGTGGTGGGGCAGATGGGCCCA
>NW_007766393.1:5956-6175 GCF_000696425.1 Galeopterus variegatus | reverse complement strand
CCTAGAAGGACCCCAAGGTTGTAGCTTCCTTCTTCCCAGATGATTCCAGTTCATTCTGAGTTGAGAGAACTGATGATATGTTTTCTTGGCTAGTAATATATACCTCCTTTGCCTCATCTCACTTTATTGTTTAACATGGATTTCTGGAAATTAATAGACCACTGTCTGAAGTGGTTTGAGCTTCTTAAAGAATGACATAGTACACATCAGGAGCTTGCC
>NW_007766393.1:0-412 GCF_000696425.1 Galeopterus variegatus | reverse complement strand
AGAACAGCTCTGGAGGGCTACTAAGGAAAGCAACAAAGACAAACACACCCAGCCCTTGGACAGATGGATGCCCGAGAAGGGGCGGGGTGCTTCTGTTGTCTAGCATTATCTCAACTGGAGCATATTTCCCATGAACAATGGCCTTGGGTGGCAGAGAGGTCTCACATCCTCCAGTGTTAAATGTTCGTCCTAGAAGGGCCCCAAGGTTGTAGCTTCCTTCTTCCCAGCTGATTCCAGTTCATTCTGAGTCGAGAAAACTGATGATATGTTTTCTTGGCTAGTAATATATACCTCCCTTGCCTCATCTCACTTTATTGTTTAACATGGATTTTGGAAATTAATGGGCCACTATCTGAAGTGGTTTGAGCTTCTTAAAGAATGACATAGTACACATCAGGAGCTTGCCCGTTAG
>NW_007766392.1:5470-6176 GCF_000696425.1 Galeopterus variegatus | reverse complement strand
CAACACCAAGTCAAGGGTTAAGATCCCCTTACCGGTCATCTTTTAAAAAAAAAAATAAAGAAAAAAAAAAAAATCCTCCAGATGAGCCCAGTGCTCCCCCAGCTGTTCATCTTCCCAGCTGAGGTCACAGACATCAAGGAGCTGAGACAAGCTGGCCCTGCTACAACCTGTCTGAATTCCTGACCCACAGAATCCATGACTATAATAAAACAGTCTGTTTTACACCAATAAGTTTGGGGTGGGTTGTTGTGTGGCACAGATAAATAGAGCCCCAAATCCTAATACCTACCACTTTCAGAGCACTTTCTATGGGTCAGGCCCTCTATTATGCCTTAGGTGTTATACCTCTCATCCTTTCGACTGCTCTGCAAAATATATTGTTCCCATTTTGCAAGTGAAGGAATGCAGGCTCTGAGAAGACAGGTATCAAGCAAGAGCACACATTTGGTAAACGGCTAGTTTATGTCAAAATTCAGTGCATAAATAAATGCCAAAACGTCTTTGGCCACCTAAAGATTAGAGTTAGGAAATGGAAAACAATAAAAGTTAATAATGACATAATTACAATATATCTTTCTTTAAAAATGTTAATGCCTTTTCTATAGAGAATTTAAGCATTGTATCTACTAATCAGGAGGTGCAAAAGTCATTAATTTATTATTAATTATAATTAGTAATTATTTCACTATAATAAACAATTTATAAT
>NW_007766392.1:0-1161 GCF_000696425.1 Galeopterus variegatus | reverse complement strand
TGTTAAGGGAACATTCAATATGGTAAAGATATCACTTCTCCCTAATGAATATAAACCTTTTGCAATTCCAGTTACACCCCCAAATGGAATAGAAAAAAAAAAAAGAAAGAAAGAAAGCCAGTAAGCTGATTCTAATCTTTATCTGAGCAAAAAGATTATTCTTAAATAATAGCAAAAAATGTATTTTAAAGAAAAATAAAAATATTTTGGTACTTCAGGATTTACACAAATAAACCAACAGAAAAGGGCAGAGATTGCAGGATTCAAGTTTAATGTATAAAAAAGTTTGCAGTTAATAATCAGTAAAAACCAATAGATTATTTAATAGATAGTGCTGAAATTAGTTAGATCCCTATGCCCATTACTCTACACACAAAAAATTCAAGTTGGATTATGAATCTATGTGTAAAAGCAAAATTATAAAAGCCATAGAAGAAAAAGGAGTACTTCTTTCATTCCTTCCTCCCTCCCTTCCTTTGTTTTATAAAAATTTTGTGGGCAGATACTATTGACTGGCTCTCTGAACACCCTATCCATGTGCCTGTTATGATGTGTTCCAGTTATACCATAGCTGGAAACTTAGAAATATTTCCCAGGCTCTCTTGCATCTAGGTTCTACCTGTGATTGGTCAAACAGACACACTGATATGAGACCTGTAGGTAGAAATGAACCATATGAAGTGAATGTCACACATGGAGAAGTGGAATCTTCTGGGGACAGTTGTCCTGTCCCTAACATCTTAGATTGAGGAGTGGGTGTTGGCATCTGAGCTTTCAGCCAGAACAGATCTAAAGGTCCAGTTGGGCATTTGTCCAGGTTGTAAACATAACTTCCTTGACTCTCCCAGTTTTGGATGCAGTCATATACCTTGTAATAAACTTCCTTCTGCTTTATCAGGAGTGGATTCTGTTTTCTAATCAATACAGTAGTAACGCATTTTCCAAGCATGACATAAAATCCAGGAGCTTTAAAGGCTAACAACTTTACTACACTCATTCATCAACAAATATTTATTAAATACCTAAATATCACAGAAACGTTCATTCTCTTTCGTTCCCTAATTAAACCATCAGGAATTTAATTTTAAAACCTTTTACAGATATGAAAGAACTCTATATGCCTGAAGATGGAAACTGCAGCATTATTTGAAATTTAAAATA
>NW_007766391.1:5772-6176 GCF_000696425.1 Galeopterus variegatus | reverse complement strand
GTGTGTGTGTGTGTGTGTGTCTGTATGTGTGTGTGTTCGTGTTCAAAGTACATAGCATGATTTCTAACAAATACACTATGAGTTTGTAGCTTGGTCCACACATTGACTCAAATACAAATGGACAGTATAGTAGAAAGAAAGGTGTGCAAGGTGGATCACGATAACTCCATCATGCTTTGTGTATCGTCGAGATGCACTGCAGCAGGACAATCACAATTAGGGATATGGCACTTCACCTGTGGAGGCCCAGCTGGCTGTAGCCCAGGTGAACCTGCTTTCAGCAAATGACAGACATTGCAAGTTACAATCATATTGAGCAAAGTCCCGAGTTAGATCACAAACTGGAAATTGATTCATCTAGGTTATGGGGTAGCCTGAGAAATACATTGCAAGTTTCTGCCTGA
>NW_007766391.1:0-419 GCF_000696425.1 Galeopterus variegatus | reverse complement strand
TAATTTATTGTCAAGCTAGCATTAAGGCATTGTTCTTCCCCTTCTAACCTTTTGGACAATTTCTTTTTTTACTTGAAAATGTGCCCTTCATCTCATTCTTATCTTAGCAAATTATGTCCATCTGTAATAGCCCTGGGCATATGCTTCCTTCCTGGTGCACCTGCTCCACTCCCTAAAGTAGAGAGACTTTCTTGGTTCCTTTATTTTATACTTTTGTGTTTAATTATTTATATGTGCCTTCTCCCCAACCCCCATGACCCCCAAAGAAGACAATATCCATGTATTATTCTTCCATAGCACACAATACTGTACAAATACACATTTGCTGACTTTCTAAGCATTTAGGCATATAGGTATGGTGTGTGTGTGTGTGTGTGTCTGTATGTGTGTGTGTTCGTGTTCAAAGTACATAGCATGAT
>NW_007766390.1:5939-6176 GCF_000696425.1 Galeopterus variegatus | reverse complement strand
CCTGCTTAAAGAAAATCTAGCCACAATTCAGTGAATCATCATTATTTTATGATCATTGACTGCAGATTCTTTGAAGATAATGTGTATAATTTAATTATGCATCACCAGTGCCTAACATAGTGCCAGCCTATAAGTTGTTCGATAGTTAATGAACTGATATTAATAATGCTGATAGCTGTTATTTACCAGCTATTTGCTATTGCGCCCATTTATAGGGGAGGGAGTGGAGGCTGTGAG
>NW_007766390.1:0-310 GCF_000696425.1 Galeopterus variegatus | reverse complement strand
CCAGCAGCAACATCAATAACATTCAGAGAGAAAATTTTTAATAGACACTGTAATAGATTTTGTTGCTCTATATTAATTATGTTTATCTAGTCATGGTAACAATAACATAATAAATATTTTTCAAGAAGAGGAAAAAATAGCTAATTTTATGTTATGTATAATTTACTGAAATTTAAAAAATAATAAAAAAAAGAAATTAAGTGGTAAAATTAATATCATTCTTACAATTGTGACAGCTCCTTCAGATCTTTAAATACATTTGGTGGAAGATTTTCAATCTTGTTACTTCCTAAATCCCTAGGGAAATAAT
>NW_007766389.1:5922-6176 GCF_000696425.1 Galeopterus variegatus | reverse complement strand
TGCTGGGAGCTGGGATTTCAGAGCTGGACAGGACAGACACAGTTCTGCCCTCGGGGAGCTGCCAGTCTAGCAGGGGAAGACAGACCATCGAAACAACAAGGAAAACAACGCACACACAGCAGAAGCCAATGAATACCTCCACTACGTACTTATGGAAACGCTGTGAAGGATCAAAGGGTTGAAATATACATGGAGAGGGCCGGCCCGGTGGCGCACTGGATAGTGCGCCGCTTGGGAAGCGCAGCAGCGCTCCC
>NW_007766389.1:0-371 GCF_000696425.1 Galeopterus variegatus | reverse complement strand
CTGTGTGTCCTTGGCACTTTTCTTGAAGTTCAGTTGACTGTAAATACGTGGATTTATTTCTGGGCTTTCTCTACTATTCCATTGGTCTATATGTCTGTTTTTATGCCAGTACCCCGCTGTTTTGATTACTGTAGGTTTGCGGTATGTTTTAAAATTAGAAAGTATGAAGCCTCCAGCATTGTTATTCTTGCTCAAGATTACTTTGGTTATTTGGGTCTTTTGTGGTTCCATATGAATTTTTAGGATTGATTTTTCTATTTCTGTAAAGAGACAAGGTGGCTGACATCACTAATCATCAGTGAAATGCAAATCAAAACAATGATGTGATATCACCTTATACCTGTTAGAATGGCTCTTATCAAAAAAAAAAA
>NW_007766388.1:5897-6176 GCF_000696425.1 Galeopterus variegatus | reverse complement strand
GAGACCCACAGCTTTGTTGTGGCCACTTCCATTACTGTGGGAACTTGCAGGGCCAGGCAATGATGGAATCCTGGCTAAAGTATACTCACAGTGGGCCCATTGGATCCACAGACCCGAGTACAAAATTGGGATTAATATAATCAGGGAACAGGAATAGCCCCCAAATTGGGTTCTTTGTCCCTAAGAACATAGAAAGATTAAAGTAAAATTGTGGAAGTGAGATCATACACCACGATCAAGTGGGATTCACCTCAGAGATGCAAGGATGGTTCAACAGAT
>NW_007766388.1:0-284 GCF_000696425.1 Galeopterus variegatus | reverse complement strand
AGTCTAAAGTTTACATGGAAAAGCAAAACACCTGGATTAGCCAACACCATACTGAAGAAGAACAAAAGTTGGAGGACCGACGCTGCCTGATTTCAAGACTTACTATAGAAATGCAGTAATCGAGAGAGCCTGGTACTAGCAAAAGTAAGGACAGACAGAGCAATGAAGTGAAACAATTTTCCCAGAAGTAGACTCTCACAAACACAGCCAGGACTACGGGATCTAGGGTATTAGCAGCCATGGATATCTAGAGACCCACAGCTTTGTTGTGGCCACTTCCATTA
>NW_007766387.1:5764-6176 GCF_000696425.1 Galeopterus variegatus | reverse complement strand
TTGCAGAGTTATTGAGAGGATTACCTGTACACAGTGATTGGCACAGTGCCTGGTGTGCAATAGGTACAGAATCAATGTGGAGCGATAAACGAATGGATGGCACGAAGAGGAGGCTAGGCTAGGTGGGTACAATGGAACGTCCTAAATGGCAGGCAAGACCCCCTGAACTTCCTGGTGGGCACGGCAGGCACTGCAGGAGTTTGAGAGGGGAGTGATAGGATCAGAGCTGCACTTTAGAAAGTCAAAGGTACCGTGTCCTGGGTGAAGCAGAGCAGTGGGCAGCGGGGGAGGGGCACAGGAATTATCAAGGAGGCTATCTATCATGCTAGTTCCATTGACAGCAGAATGGGACCTGGATTGGAAAGATGGGACTCATGCTGTGTGGAGGTCCCATTGACTGATCCAGAAACAA
>NW_007766387.1:0-401 GCF_000696425.1 Galeopterus variegatus | reverse complement strand
CTCCCCGGTTAGCTTGATGAAATCCCACCTGCAGCTTTCTGAGTATGTCCAATCCCAGACTCTGTCTGACCTGGATACAAAAGGCTGTCCTCGGGGCTGGCAGTGATGCACCCTGAACTTTGCCACTGTTGCCTCTTGGATCTTGGATCTCATTTCTATTTATTGTTGTATATAGAGCATTCTTTGCTCTTAGTTGCCTAGTTTATCCAGTGAAGAACTTTGGAGCCAGAAAGACACAAATTCAAACCTTAGCTTCCTCACCTTAGTTATGGAACCTTGAGTAAGACACTCAATTTCTCTAAAGTTCAATTTCCTCTGCAAGGTGGGGACAATAAGAGTGTTGCAGAGTTATTGAGAGGATTACCTGTACACAGTGATTGGCACAGTGCCTGGTGTGCAAT
>NW_007766386.1:5643-6176 GCF_000696425.1 Galeopterus variegatus | reverse complement strand
AACTTATAGAGGGTCTTTGTCATGAATGAGTGTTCAATTTTATCAAATGCTTTTTCAGCATTTATAGAGATGATCATATGGTCTTTGTGTTTGATTTTATTAATATGGTGTACCACATTTATCGATTTGCGTATGTTGAACCAAATTTGCATCCCTGGGATGAATCCCACTTGATCGTGGTGAATAATTTTACATATGTGTTGTTGTATTCTGTTTGCTAGTATTTTATTGATGATTTTTGCATCTATATTCATCAAGGATATCGGCCTGTAGTTTTCTTTTTTGTTCATATCTTTACCTGGTTTTGGTATAGGATGATGTTTGCTTCATAGAATGAGTTTGGGAGATTTGCGTTTGTTTCAATCTTTTGTAATAGTTTGTAAAGAATCGGTGTCAATTCCTCTTTGAATGTTTGGAAAAATTCTGCTGTGAATCCATGAGGTCCTGGGCTTTTCTTCATTGGGAGCTTTCGGACAACAGCTTCAATCTACTTTATTGTTATTGGTCTGTTCAGATTATCTACATCTTCATGG
>NW_007766386.1:0-512 GCF_000696425.1 Galeopterus variegatus | reverse complement strand
TCATATTTTTCTATATTTTCTAAATACTGTATAATAAACACACATGACCTTTATTATCAGGAACATTTTAACAAAATGATTTCCCTTCTATTCTGTCAAACATATAGCCGAGCATCGAACCCTGATGACCATTTCCTGCTCTCAGAGTGCAGTGCGCTTCACGGATGGAAGCTTCTCTCTGAATTTTTCCTCCTTTAGATTCCTCTGAAGTCAGAATTCTTTCATCCTCACCCTCCATTTTCATGACCTAATCATATAACATCAAAGCACTTGTCAGTATCTAGTGAGCCTCAAACTCCTCTCTTTTCACATACTGGGTCCCTCCGTCTCCCTGCAGGGTAAATTGGAGTCACAGAAGCTGTAAGATCACTTTCAATTTAACCCAGACCACTCATTTTCAGTCACTGTTTCTTAGTTATTCTGATTATATTTAATGCCTGTTGGAGGAGTCCACTGTATTTTTATTTCACAAAGCAGAGTACATAATTAGATGCTGCTCATAATTTTTATGG
>NW_007766385.1:5767-6176 GCF_000696425.1 Galeopterus variegatus | reverse complement strand
ATTAAGAATATTCATGAGATACAAAGCTAATTGTCTCCCTTCCTGCCCATGGTGTGAGGGCCAGATTCAGAGATTCTGAATCTTATTTCTATCTACTGTGTTAGCTGGCTGTCTGTGACACTGCTCTGGCAGGGAAAGGAGGCTCCACATCATCAATTGCTGAGTGAGGATAGGAATCCAGGTTTCCCACTGAGTGTGTGTGGATGCCCAAGTGCAGCATGGTCTCCTACTACTGCTGGGTGGTGGTAGGAGCTCTGACTCCTCACTAAACCTCTGCTGATACCTCCCTGGCTGGTGGGAGGGACAGGTGTGCCTTGTTCCTGGTCCACATGTGGCCTCACTGCTGGGCAATGCAATGGTGAAAGTTCTGGCACCACCTCAGCTGGGAGGGACATCTCATTACTAGTGA
>NW_007766385.1:0-698 GCF_000696425.1 Galeopterus variegatus | reverse complement strand
GCCTTCCAGTTCTGGTTCTTCCTTCTGATCTCTCCATTCCGTTGTTCAGTCCATCTATTAACTTTTTTTAAAATTTCACTTACTGTATTTGCAGTCTTAAAATTTCCATTTGATTCTTTTTTAGATATTCTATTTCTTTTTTGAGAGTCTGTTTTTTTCAATTTGTTTTTTTTGTTTTTGTTTTTGTTTTTCCTTTTTGTCTATTTTTCGTGACCGGCAATGGATCGCAACCCTCAGTGTCACGCCCGTACCGGACCGGGACCGGCAACGGGATCGCAACCCTCAGTGTTGCGTCCGCACCTTGCTCAGCCAGTGAGCAGCTGGTCTGTACGTGGGATCCAAACCCTCTGTGGGAGCGCCGCCGCGCTCCCAAGCGGCGCACTGTAGCAGTGCGTCACCAGGCCGGCCCTTCAATTTGTTTTAAACATGGTCGTAATTACTCATTGAAGCATTTCTACAATGGCTGCTTTAAATTCTTTGTCATATAATTCTAACATCTTTGTCATTTTTATGTTGGTATAGATTGTATGTCTTTTATTCCTTCTAGTTGAGATTTTCCTGGATTTTGGAATGACGAGTGATTCTTTTTGGAAACCTGAACATTGTGGATATTATGTTATGAGACTCCTTTTTTTAAATTAAGAATATTCATGAGATACAAAGCTAATTGTCTCCCTTCCTGCCCATGGTGTGAGGGC
>NW_007766384.1:5959-6176 GCF_000696425.1 Galeopterus variegatus | reverse complement strand
TGTGTTAGAAGTAAGCAAAGGACAAAAAGTTAGTTCTGGCCCAGGCACACCACCAGCACCTCGGGGCCTGCCCAGGAACAGGAGACATGGAGAAGTGGACTGGACCCCCCCTCCCACAACCAGGCAGACTGCACCAGTGCCATGGAGCCCACCTGGGGACCCGAGGCATGGAGAAGGGGATCATAACCCCCTCCCACAACCAGGTACACCATGCCAG
>NW_007766384.1:0-768 GCF_000696425.1 Galeopterus variegatus | reverse complement strand
AGTGAGTTACATCCACAGCAGAGCAAGTGGGAGCACCGAGAGCCCCGAGAGGCCACGCTTTCCTTTGACTAAAACTTGCTTCTAAAACAGACAGAAGACAATGGTGTTTTAAGAAACACAAAAGACCAGGAAATCCTATCATATCTTTTCTTACTCCTGTTACTTAGCCCAACCACTTATGCTGAAAATTTTGACATAGAAGGAAAGGGAAAGATAGATAGGGCCACCCATAGTCCCTTTTCCTCTCAGTCCTTCCTTACTCACCACTAAGTGAAAAGTAGAGAGCGCTGGTTGAATGCACACGAATCAAGAAATGAAATAAAAACAGTTGCAGTAGTTTTGTGCAGCATTTCCTGTGTTCTTGTAACAAAGAAATATATATGCATGTGTGAGCTACAAAATACAAATTGCATAAGTTTGGTAATTCCAAAACACGAGTTATATTTTCACTTAATCCAAGCTACATTTACTGTTATATTTGTAATAACTGGAATAACACAACATAAGGATAAATGCTAAAATTCATGCTAATAATTAAAATTTTTAATTTTTCTTTAGAATGACATTACATAGCAAATTTAAAAACAATATAACAAGTCAAGAGATTGTGAAGGAAAGGAAAAGGTACTTTAGTACCGTTAACGACACTTTTTTCCTGTTTGTGGAACAAAAGATACCACATTTTTATTTAGCACTGGGTCCTGCCGACTATATAGCCAGCCCAGAAGAGGAAAAAGTAGAAAATGATGATGGGAAAGTCAAACCTGC
>NW_007766383.1:5943-6176 GCF_000696425.1 Galeopterus variegatus | reverse complement strand
TCCCCACTGTGCCAGAGCCCAGAGGAGGCAACCCACGGACCCACTTCCCGCACCCCTAACCATTTCCACTCTTGTCTCTTACCTTTCACTCCACGTTTCCAAACTGAAAGACCTTCTTGGTGCCGCAGAAGAAAAGTTCTAGGAAAAAAACAACAAAAAAAGACAATCACCTATACAATTGGAACGCCCAGTCACCCAGATTTACAATAAACTCAAACACACACTAAAAAGAT
>NW_007766383.1:0-323 GCF_000696425.1 Galeopterus variegatus | reverse complement strand
AGATGTTTGTATTACTCTTTTGATACTAAAATTTTAATTTGTGATAAAACAAGTAAGAGGTGTTTACATGCTACAACATGAATAAACCTCAAGAACATTATGCAAAGTGAAATAAGCCAGTCACAAAAAGACAAATACTATACGATTCCACTTATACATGGTCCCTAGGGTAGTCAGATTCATAGGCACAGAAAGTAGAATGGTGATTACCAGGGCCTGAGGGGAGGTGGGAATAGAAAATGTTTAAGGGATACAGAGTTTCCATTTTGCAAGAGTATTCTAGAGATGGGTTGCACACTAATATGAATGTACTTAACACTACT
>NW_007766382.1:5606-6176 GCF_000696425.1 Galeopterus variegatus | reverse complement strand
AAAGTTTATCCATGTTGTAGCATGTGACAGGATTTCCTTTTTTTTTTTAGTGCTGAATAATATTCCACTTTACGTATGTAACTCTTCTTTGTCCAATCATCTGTTGATGGACATTTGCTTCTACCTCTTGGTAGAATGATGCAGCGAACATGGGTGTGCAAATATCTCTTTGAGGTTTTGCTTTCAATTCTTTTGGATATATACCCAGAAGTGAGATTGCCGGATCATTTGATAATCCTATTTTTATTTTTTTGAGGAACCTCATACTGTGTTCCATCATGTCTGTACCATTTTACATTCCTACCAGCAGTGCACACAGTTCCAGCTTTCCACATCCTTGCCAATGCTTGTTACTTTTTGTTTTTTTGATAATGGCCCTCCTAATGAATGTAAGGTGATATCTCATTGTAGTATTTTTTTTTTTAATAAAAAAAATTTTTTTTTATGGCAGGCTGGTATGGGGATCTGAATCCATGACCTTGAGGTTATAAGGCTGCATTCTATCATTGTAGTTATGAATTGCATTTCTCTGGTAATTAGTGATTTGGAACATCTTTTCTTTTTTTTTTT
>NW_007766382.1:0-308 GCF_000696425.1 Galeopterus variegatus | reverse complement strand
GTATACAGTTCAGTGGTGTTAACAACATTCACATTTTGTGTAACAGAGTTCTATATCCATTTCACCTTTCACATCTGAAACTCTGTACCAATTGAACAACTCCCCATTTCCCCTCCCCCACAGCTTCTGGTAGCCACTGTTCTACTTTGTGTTCCCATGATTTTGACTACTATAGATATCTTGTATGAGTAGAATCATATACTACTTATCCTTTTGTGAATGACTTATTTCACTCAGCAGTGTTCTGAAAGTTTATCCATGTTGTAGCATGTGACAGGATTTCCTTTTTTTTTTTAGTGCTGAATAAT
>NW_007766381.1:4816-6176 GCF_000696425.1 Galeopterus variegatus | reverse complement strand
AAACCCTTGACCTTGGTGTTATAACAGCCAGCCAGCTCTATAGTGTATATTCTTTAGAGAGAAAGTTCATTAGTATAACATACTTCATATATACTCCTCTAGAGAGAAGTGAATGTGTGTGTGTGTGTGTTTTAGATTGTTCCTTGGAAGTCTGAATTATTTTTCCCCAAATTTGTAATCTAGTTTGTGATCCCCAGTTTTTTAAACACTTCTCCAACATATTTCTACTCTTTTCAGAGGTCTTTAGAAATCAAGTGACGTATATGCACACAATTTACCTAGGATGAAATAAATTCAGACTTACTTTGATTCTTAGAAAATGCTATGTTTGTTCATTTTTTTGTTTTTTTGGTGGCTGGCACAGGGATTGAACCCTGGACCTTGGTGTTATCAGCACCTTGCTGTAACCAACTGAGCTACTGGCCAGCCTGAAAATGCTTTGTTTGAAAGTGTTTTGTAAAATTAATAGCCTAATGTAAATGTTAGGTACTACCATGGGTAAAGATGAGGTTAAAAAAAAAAAANACCCGCACCACGCTCAACCAGTGAGCGGACCGGTCTCTATATGGGATCCAAACCCTCGGCGTGAGCGCCGCCGCACTCTACCGAGTGCGCCACCAGGCCGGCCCAAACGTTTATAATTTCTAAAGAAATATTAATTTTTGTACTGGGCAACTGAATATTGCTGATCAAATTGTACACAATTGTGTATTATTACAAAAGTATTAGGGTATACATGCAATTTTGTTTTGAGAATTCCTTCTGACCAGATCAGGGAAGCTCCATTACCAGGAATGGTACCAGGAAAGGAAATATGGGTCAGACATACTCCATAATAACTGGCATTTTGCAAGTAGGTAACTGTGGAAGAATTTTAGGAGCAACTGTTTTCTGCCATGTTAATCTACTTAAGTACATCAAATGCTTGCTAGAATTGTGTTTTTATTGTGACCAGCTAACTGGAATAGCACAAATACATGTGACTCTAGATCCACATATTACCCTGTAAGTAACTTACTAGAAGTTGAAAAGCTAGAACATTGTCCTTCCTACCATTAACCAACTGGGATTTATTCAAGTGAGATTGTTTTTCTTCAGTCTTGGTGGAAATTGGCTCAAAGCAGGCAGATATTAGGGCTTTGAGCAGTTCCCGGTCTGCCAGCTTCTGTAGTTAAGGCTCAGCCCACAATAGACAAACAGTAGATACACAATAGGTAGACATGATAGAGACATATGGCTTAGGATATAGAAAGTATATTCTTTTTTTTTTTTTCCGGCAGCTGGCCAGCATGGGGATCCAAACCCTTGACCTTGGTGTTATAACAGCCAGCCAGCTCTATAGTGTATATTCTTTAGAGAG
>NW_007766381.1:2438-3600 GCF_000696425.1 Galeopterus variegatus | reverse complement strand
TAGTTTTACCTATAATCTTGTTTCCATTTAGTTATTTGTTTTGAAAAAGTGAAGGCATCAGATGAGCTGGGGAGGACTAGCTAGGGCAGAGTGACAGCATTAGACACCACTTTCTCAAGAGATGGGTAGTTAACCAACAGAGATGAAGCCCCGAGAAGAAGCCCATTTTTTCTAGCAGCAGATTTTTAATTTTGGAGAATAGGACTCTAAACTTAGCAAGATTAGATTTTGTGAATTTTTGTAATTATTTTTCTCTGCTGTGGTTTTGTCAAGTGAATTTGGGTAATATTCTGTTCTCTGGACACTTACGTTAAAAGTGATCGGGATACAACTCCAAACAGCGATGTTTTGTATTGACGAGGCTAAGCTCAGGTTACTTGATCATAGACAGCTAAGTCCATGTCTAATTTAAATAGGAACTTTAAATAGAAATTCATTCTGAAATTTTTCTGTAGTGGTTAGACTCCAGGCACTATTCTTCATAGGTTTCTTTTGCTTTTCATCAAGTGTATAATGTATAAGACTAAAGCTATGTATTTCTCCAGTTATTTGGAAGTGTTTTATTATGACTGCCATAAAAATTATGGGTCCCAAATCAGGTTCTTGCAAACTGTTAATTTGAAATATGTTTCTGGCAGAATACCATATGTGCCTCTTGTTTCTACCTGAATAAAAGTGTTCAGGCATTTTGATAGCCAGTCTTACTGACTTCAGGGCCTGTTTTTGTTTTGTAGGCTTAATAACTAATATTTATATAAGACAGAAGAGAAAGATGTCATTCCGTAAAGGTATGCTCTTTCTAAAAATTGTTGTTTTTATACCTGGTCAAAGGTAAAGAGGTGTAATGCAGGCTTTTCCCATCTGTTTCAGTAAACATCATCGTCTTGGTCCTGGCTGTTGCTTTCTTCTTACTGGTTTTGCACCATAACTTCCTCGGCCTGAGCAGTTTGCTAAGGAATGAGGTTTCAGGTATGGGAACCTTACTAATGTCGCAGAATCTTTTGAGGATCTGGAGTTCCCTGTGTCCCACATCCTAAGTTACATCACTATGTTAAAGGACAAGAAAGCTTGTTTCTTAACCTTACAAAAGCTATGAAAGCTTCTGGGAGAGGGCATAGTAGTACTTCACTGTGCTCTTGTAGCGTCCTCCCACACCACTTCT
>NW_007766381.1:0-250 GCF_000696425.1 Galeopterus variegatus | reverse complement strand
CTGTCTGAGGCCAGGTGTTGGCTCCAGGGTGGCACTTGGGCACAGAGGGCTGCAGAGGTGCGTGTGCTGGTCCCCAGAGCAAGCACAGGTTGCAAAATGGCATGAGAGATGCCTGTCATGGACTAGATCTTCTGAGCTGGGCTCAAGAGCATCATATTCTCCAGTACCGACAGCTTGTGGGGTAGGAAATTCTTCATTTTGTAGCCTCTGCCATCCCAAAGATAATGTCACCCCTTTTTTTCTTACCTGC
>NW_007766380.1:4916-6176 GCF_000696425.1 Galeopterus variegatus | reverse complement strand
TCAAACAGTACAAAATATTGATGATAGACCTCTAAGAAGACCTGAATAAATTGAAAGACATACCATGTTTATGGACCAGAAGACTACTTATTTTTGAGATGTCAGTTCTCCCCAAACTGCTCTATAGATTTAATACAGTCAATTGAAATTCAGTAAGTATTTTTAAAAGTCGACATGCTGTTCTAAAATGTACATGAAAAGCAAAGGGCCTAACACAACCAAAAAAATATTGGAGAACGACAGAATTGTATAACTCACACAACCTGATTTTGAGATTTACTATAAAGCAAGACAAACAAGACAGTGTGGTGTCGACGAAAGGACAGATACATAGACACATGGAATAGAATAGAAAATCCAGAAATAGATCCATACTTATGCAGTCAATTGATTTCCAATGAAGCTACCAAAGTAATCACTGTATAAAACATAATCCTCTCAACAAAAAGAGCTGGAACAATCGAACATCTGTAAGAAGAAAGAAAGAGAGATTGAGAGAGAAAGACAGACAGAGAGAGAGGGGGGAAGGGGGGGAGAACTCAACCCTTACCTAGCACCATAAGCAAAAATTAACTTTAAATAGATCATAGACCTAAACGTAAAAGCAAAAACTACAAAACTTCTAGAAGAAAACATAACAAAGTATTTAGAACCTCAGCTTGGGCAAAGGAATTTTTCAGCTAGGACACAAAAACACAAACCACAAAAGAAAACGTGGATAAATATAACTTAATCGAATTTAAAATTTCTTCTTTTTGAATAGATATTAAGAAAATAAAGATAAGTCACAAATGGAGAAAAAATACTTGCAAAACACACATATGATAAAGAATAAAATAACTCTTGAAACTCATTCATTAAGAAAACACACAACCAATAACATTGGATAAAAGACTTGAACATCCACTTCACTAAAGAAGATATGTGTATGGCAAATAAACACATGAAAAGATGTACAACATCGTAAGCCATTAGGGAAATGAAAATTAAAACCACTACACACATTACAATGACTAAAATCAAAAGCACTGATAATCCCAAGTGTTGACAGACGGTAGAGCAACCAGAACTCTCATGTATTGCTGGTGGGAATGTTAAGTACAGGCCCTTTGGAAAACAGTTTGGCAGTTCCTATGAAGCAAAATTGCACACTATCATATGTACTATTTTCCTAAGGTTGCTGCAACAAAGTTACAATATGGGTGGCTTAAAACAACAGAAATGTATGTCTCACACTTCTGATGACTAGAAGTGTTAAAT
>NW_007766380.1:0-3392 GCF_000696425.1 Galeopterus variegatus | reverse complement strand
CATTAGTCAACTTTTTCAGGTGGTGAAATATTCTCTACAGGTTGAGTATTCCTAATCTGAAAATCCAAAATCTGAAATGCTCCAAAATCCGAAACTTTTTGAGCACTGACATGATGCCCAAAGGAACTAATCATTGGGGGCATTTAGAATTTTGGATTTCCAAATTAGGGACGCTAAACCAGTATAGTGAAATATTCCAAAATTCAAAAAAAAATCAAATCTGGAACACTTCTGGTTCCAAGCATTTTGGACAAGGGATGCTCAACCTGTGTGATAATTGTGGTGATGGTTACACAACTGAACATATTTGTCAAAATTCATAGACTCGTACATTAAAAAGAGTAAATTTTACTGTATGTAAATTATACCTCAAGAAAACTTTAAAAAAATTCTTATATACTGCAATTTGAAAACTAAGATTGCTTAAAAAAGAAAGGACCCAAGATTCTTTGAGATTCAAAGAATGAATGAATCCCAAAATTCACTGTAGGCAATCTGTATATAAACTATTCTAATTTGAGAAATTAAAGTTCCTAACGTATTAGGGTTAACTGAAATTAGTAAAAGTCACAGAAGTTGGAAAAAAAAATCAAGGAATAATGAAGGAAGTTTTCCCTGTAGGGTCTATACTTGTGGGGAATGATTCTCTGATTACTATAGTGAGCAGCCCCTACGGTAATCTGAGATTTAGAAAACCTCCTAAATGTTGATCAGAAATTAGGCTCCCAGTCCTGGCTCCTGTGCACGCCTCTGGCTATTTCTCTGGCATCTACCTGGATCACTCTGTTTCTTATTTCTTTTCTCCTAATGGCCCTTTCCTAAATGTGGCTATGTTCTGACTTCCCTTCCTGGACAGCTTCTTCTTGGTTCATACCAGTTTTGGCTCCAGGCTCACAGTTCTACTTTTGTCTGGACTCAAATGTTTTCTCAATTCTAAGAAGTGATCAATTGTGAAATTGTTAAGCTTCAAATAATAGAATGTACAATTTTATGTTAAATCATATTCAATTTGTACCAATTTTTAAGACAGTGTCTCCTGAATGGCTTACCTCCTCATAGGCAGGACAGGGCTCTCCTTCCCTTCCTGTTCCAAGTTTGGAGACATGTCATCTTCCCCAGGGATGGAAACCAGTGAGGGCCCCACATTCAGGTGCAAGTCCCTCCTCTTTGCAGACACTCTTATCTTAATATGCAACAACCACTAGCTAGATTCATAACAAGAATTACACACATGCCTCCACAGGAAGGTTTGTTTCCTGAGTCTTTAATTCACAGTAAAAACCAGGGCATGGCCTTCAAAAAAATCTGAAAATATCCGTAGCTTTTCTCCCTGCTAATTTCCTTTTCCTTCCCAGCCTGTTATTTCCTTTTCTTCCTGCCCTCCCTGTTCTTGTCTATGGTCAGTTCCTCCCTCTATCTTCTCTTCTCTCACTCCCCCTTTTCTCTTACTCCCCCTCTCTCCTTTCTCCTCTTCCTCATTCTGTTCTTATCCACCCACCTGCTCACCTTATTTTTATTTCATTTTTTTTACTTTCTCTACTCTCTTTAACAGACTATTACAAGGCACTTACGTGTATCTTTCCTTATTGCTGTTCTTATTAAATACAGTTCTGGGTTCTCCAGTAAGCCTAGAGAAACGTCTGCCACTAACTCACCAGTGATATAGTCACTGGGTCTTTCCATTTTTTTGTACCAGGCAGACCTAGGCAATGGAACAATACCTTTTATCAGCTTCTTGGTGTGATTCCAGCTCATGCATATTCATTTTCTATCTCATTAGTAGTCCCCTGGGCTTACTTAATGTCATCGGGAAAGCACTGAGAATTGTGGAAATCTCAGTGAAAACAATGCCCCTTGTCTTTCATTTGCTGTGGTATTTTTGAAGCACAAGTTTCCAATAGCTCCATAGAACTGCTAATCAGATTCTTTTCCTGCATATAAAACTGAGTCTTAAGAGCAATCATTCCAGCAGTACCTTAAGTTCAGCTTTATCAAACTTTCCAATAAAGAGACTCAGTTCTGCCATCTGCAAGCAGATCAGAATCATTTGAGACACTGTCTCTAAGGACCTTTACTTAACACAGCAGGGAAATATCTCCTTTAGGAAGTTTTAAAAATAATTGTAATAAAAATGTTTGAAGGAATAAACTCATAAGCTAAGTTTTTTGTGATTATTCTATGTAACAGGAAAGTAAAAAAATTATATATAATTCCATCATGCTAATTTTTAACATAATGCAATGTCTATCTTTATGAACCTGTTAAGTGCTAAACCCTGAGGAGATTAAAATGTTGACTTCTGCCTGCCTTCAAGATTTACAAGGTAATTAGGGGAAAAAAACATATGTACAAAAATTATCATATAGGACAGAAAACAAGTTTGTTAACTTCTTAAGTATAGATACTGTGCTTTGTATTTAACTTATTCTCCTCCCAAATCTAGTTCACTACTTTCCACAGAGAGATACTTAATAAATAATTTATAAATACTAAGTATTATAAAAGTAAAATAAAAGAAGCACTCAATCTAGAGTGCTAATGGCACTCATGGCCTCATGGCAGAAGTAGGACTTGAGCAGAAACTTAATACGTGGGTAGAACTTGGATCTGTCAGCAGGGGCGAGGAATAGCATTTCTGCTAGATGGAACAGCATGAGCAAAAATTCCGAGGTGGGAGTAAGTGTGTTCATGCCAAACAGAGGAGAACTGGCTGGAGCAGAGTTCATTTCAGCGAGGCCTAGCTTTAATGTTTAGAAGACCAAAAGGATGTCCATTAATTCTCTCACTACAGGATCATTCCCATCAGCTTACAGAAAGCCATTCATTTCTGTATGTGAGAGTTCCTTTTTCTCCGCAACCTCTCCAGCACTCATTGTTCTCAGTCTTTTGGATTTTAGCCATCCTAACTGGAGTGAGATGGTATAGCTAAAAATAAATAAATAAATAAACACACAAACCAATAAAGGGTGTGGGGGTGGGGGTCGGGAAGAAGACAGAATAACCACAAAATTCCTTGAGTCAAGTGAACAGATATGATGGTGGGGGGGTGGGGGGTGGAAAGGAATGGGTAAAGGGGCATGAAAATCAACTCCAATGTATATTGAGAAGTAAAATTTTTAAAAAAACAGAAAAAAAAAGCCATTCATTTCTTCCATTTTTAAAAACAAACAAGACTATTAAATGAAACCTTTCTTGGCCCGGTGTTCCCCTCCATCTACTACCCTTGAAAAGTTGCCTGTACTAATTGCCTCCAGTTTCTCTCCTCCTGTTCTTTCCCAAAGCTACCCCAGGCGGGCTTCCATTCCCACCTCTCCACCAGTGACGCTTGGGTTGGTAAATCTGACAGTCAACTCTCAGAGCCTGGTTGCAGCATTTGACACATCGACCACTTT
>NW_007766379.1:5744-6176 GCF_000696425.1 Galeopterus variegatus | reverse complement strand
AATTTCTTTTAGTTCTTACTCCCTGTTTTATCAACAAGCTCCATCAGTTCTACCTCTTAAGTGTCTGTAAGTTCCATCCCCACTGCAGTAGTAACCTCTGTTGGGACCTTCATTATTGCTCCTTCAGATTTTTGCAGTTAGAAAACTGGTACTTATTGCTTTTCCCTGTCCCCACTTGTATCAATCAGGCCCAAATCAGGTTCCAGAGAAACAGAACCAATAGGATATAAATAGCTAGGGGACAGATTGATACATGGATAGGTAGATAGAAGGAGATGATGGTACTTGGCTGTGAGGATTATGAAGGCTGAGAAGTCCCACAACATGCCATTTGCAAGCCGGAGAACCTGGAAAGCTGGTGGTGTCATTCAGTCCCAGTCTGAAGGCCTGAGAACCAAGAGCTCTGATGTCTGAGGATGGCAGGTGGATGTC
>NW_007766379.1:0-231 GCF_000696425.1 Galeopterus variegatus | reverse complement strand
TGGGTTTTTTTTGATATACAGACATACTCCTTTATATATTGTCTGCGGCTGCTTTTGTACAAAGTTGAGTATTTGAGACAAAGACCGTATGACCTACAAAGCCTAAAATATTTACTATCCAGCTTTTTACAGAAATTTTCTGACCCCTGCATTAACCTAAAGTCATCCATAATTTCTTTTAGTTCTTACTCCCTGTTTTATCAACAAGCTCCATCAGTTCTACCTCTTAAG
>NW_007766378.1:5971-6176 GCF_000696425.1 Galeopterus variegatus | reverse complement strand
AACAACCAGAAAAATAAACTATAGTGTTAAATGTTGACAAATGCAATGAAGAAAAGGAGCACGTAAAGGGAAATTAAAAGCAATGGTATGGTGGAGAGTTATGATAGAAGAAAGCCAGGAGGATACAAGAGGAAAAGTGTGTACAAGGAAGAGAAAGTGCAAATGCCCTGAGGCAGGAGCACGCTTGATGTGTGAGATGTCACTG
>NW_007766378.1:0-677 GCF_000696425.1 Galeopterus variegatus | reverse complement strand
CGGCATTCGGCCCTCTACACATTGTCTAGTATTAAAAGGGCTGCTATTCATTGGAATTCTAACTCAACCAAACCCATTTGCTTTCATTAATCACTTCTCCAATCTCTGCAAAACTTTCCTAGCTTATATCCAAATATATATAGCCTACCCAAGACTCTGCTCTTGAAAGACTTTCCTGGTCCCTCCTGTTCCCACAGCACTCTTTCCCTTCTCTGGAGTTCTTGAATAACTACAGATAGATACAGTACTTTGAGCGAGAGCAAGGTGCTATGGGAAACTTCATAGCGAACCTAATTTAGTCTGGGGTCAGAAAAACCAATGCTTAAGCTGGCATAGGGATGGTGGAAGTTGCCTAAATGTAAAGGGTTAGCAAAAGCCTTCAGAAACAGGTGCAAAGATCCTAAAACCCTTACCTATGGAAAGGGAGATCTTGGCAAAGGGATTGGAGGAGCCAAGGGAAGTCCACATGGCTGAAGCTGGGGGAAGCAGGGAGAATGTCCTATTATGCACTATGGTTTTGCACACTCTTTCTGCAACCCTTGTAAATAGTGAGTTTCCTGGCCAGTACCGTGTCTTATGTTCCTCACATAGCTTTTAACAATATGCCATACACTACAATTTCTTGATTGACACCTTGACTAGAGGGAAAACCAATTTATGGAAAAGTGTCAAATCAG
>NW_007766377.1:5860-6176 GCF_000696425.1 Galeopterus variegatus | reverse complement strand
TCTTCTTTTTTTAAAAGCCCATGGCCCAAGGAATATTAAGAATCTGTACATCTAGAAAAAATAGCTGTAAATTAAGGACTTCCCGATAATAATAGCTATTGTGCATAGAAAAAAAGAATCAGTCGTGAAGACATGGTCATTATGAAGTTGACTGGACATTTCTTATGGTCTGATTAGAATATCCTAATTAGTATCTTGAGCAGTCACGGTCTGTTGAATTTGTATTCAGTGCTCCACTACATTGAGTCATCTTTATGTCTACTGTCCATAGAAAGGTTTTTTGGGTTTTTTTTCTCTCTTTTTCTAGAAGAGGTGT
>NW_007766377.1:0-871 GCF_000696425.1 Galeopterus variegatus | reverse complement strand
CTTTTTTTTTTTTTTTTTTTTGCCTTCTTCTCCAATTACCCCTCTCCTTTATCTGGTAGCACGTTCATTTCTCCCATCTTAAAATTTCTTTCTTTGACTGTGAAACCTCATTTAGCTGCTCAGCTGCTCTGAACGTGGTCTCCAGCCAAGGGGATTGTCTCTACTGTTTGGTTTTGGAGACATGGCACGTTCTGGGTTATTTTGAAACATGCATAATGTTTTTGGGGGGTTCTTTTTACTTTTTCTACTCTGAGTCTGGGGTTATCCCACAAGGTTCTGTCTTGTTTCCTGGTCTGTGTCATCTGCCTTCACAAAAATCTGAGATCTTTTGAATAACAGAGTTGGAAAAGATTTCACAATGATTTTCTCCAGCTCTGAGAGAAAAGACTCCCCTGTTAAGTGTGACGATCACTTGAATGTGTTCAGTGCAGGTGGAAGTAGTCTGTCATGACAGAAGGAGGCAAAGACAGCGGAAGTCACATGCTTTCTACAGGCGGAAGAGTAGGGAGGCTGGTGGGTGGAATTGCCAGGCGAGGGCAGAGGTGGCGTGTAGGGTGAGAGAGGCGGATGGTGGTTGCTGCCATGGGAAGCCAGCAGGAGGGGACACTGGTGTCACTCAGACATGTAAGGGAAATTTGAGAGAGGGAAGTTACTGCCACCGAGGCAAGTGATCTAAGGAGAGTAAGAGAAATAAGTAAGAGATTAGGTGAGGCTGAGTGATGGCTGCGCAAGAGAGATACAGGGTCTGGTCAGAATTCGTACTCAAAGGAGCAGATCCTAGGTGGGGAGGTGACCGGGGCATTCAGGAGTGGCCCATGGAGCAGTTTTATCCCCTTACTTTCATCTTGATTGATCACGGGAGGACACTGGG
>NW_007766376.1:5817-6176 GCF_000696425.1 Galeopterus variegatus | reverse complement strand
TATGTTAGGAAATTTTTTGCTATAGGTGGGGACACATAATCTGCAAGGACCTATCTTTTTTAATTTAGCTTATGGCAGCTTCTCTTGTACTAAATATACTCTAATACATTTTAATATTAAAAAATTTATAATTGGTCCTTCAAACAAATCTTCAGTGCTTTCTACAGAGCTAAAAATTTTACACTATGATATTTCAGTCTTTCAGAAACACTACATGTTTACTTTCAAAATTATTTGTAGTCTTTCAAGAGCAGATTTTTCTTTAAATTTTTGTTTGTTGGAAAATTTATTTGCATGTGAATACGTATGTGTGTGTGCATGTGAGTGTGCGTGTGAGAGTGTGCATGAGTGAGGTGCAA
>NW_007766376.1:0-492 GCF_000696425.1 Galeopterus variegatus | reverse complement strand
TCCCACATATGAGTGAGCACATGTGGTATTTATCCCTCTGTGCTTTGCATATTTCATTCAAAACAAGTTTCTCCAGTTTCATCCATGTTGTTGCAAATGGGAGTATTTCATTATATTTTTATGGCAGTGTAATATTCCATGGTGTATATATACCACAGTTTCCTTATCCAGTCATCCATCAATGGACATTTAGATTGGTTCCATATCTTGCAATCGTTCTAATCATTCCTATTAGAAAAAAACTAACATTAGTCGTTCCTATATAAAAAACTATGAGTGCTCACAGAAGTTTGATGACAGTCAAATAGGAATGACTGCTATTAGAAAGCAATTGACTTCAACTGCCTTGGCCTCAATATTGAAGAGCTGTTGGATGAGGAATACTGACAACAACCAGCACATGGGATGCTCCCGTACCCTGAATTTTATCAACATAGTTTCTACAAAATTTGCATAAGGAAAGAGCACTGTCTTCACTTTGTCTTTTGATGG
>NW_007766375.1:5108-6176 GCF_000696425.1 Galeopterus variegatus | reverse complement strand
CCTTAGAGACAGAGGCCTTGCTTCTATTCCAGCTTCACTCCATCAGTTTGTGTTCATTGAATCTGCTCTGTCTTTGGTGCTGTGCCTGAGAGCAAGCGAGGGGGAGTTTAAAAATTAAAATGAAACTTTTCTTGCCCTTGAGGTTCAAAGTTTTACTCCTAAGAAGACCTGATTCTCTGGGCTGCTCCATGTGTGTCCTTTTTTGTTGTGCTCTTGCTTTGCTCTTGGTGAGTAGAGGCATCACTCAAGGGCTGACACATTTGTCCAGCTCATCAGTGACATCGGAACCCCTGTGACCACCATGTCAGGGACTCCCAAGGGGAAGAGGTGTGGAGTGATGACTCAAGTGGGTGAAAGGCAAGCTCAGGAGTTAGAAGACACAGCCCTAGTTCTGAATCTGCCTCTGGCTGATAGTGTGCCACCTCTGGACCTCACTTGTCAAATAAAGAAGTTAGGAGATATGAGAGTTCTTTTAGGCCTGATATTCTGCAGGTATATGGTACCAGGTATCTTGAAGCACCCCTGCCTTTCTAAATGAATGTTGCATAGAAGCTTATATTTCTAGCTAAAATGTTTAGTATTTAGCCTGAGTTGTCAAATTAGTTCTCAGAGAGTGAAGGAGTGGACCTAATGTGATCTGGGAAGTTAATTATCATTACATAGCAGGAATTCATTATTCAGTGAAAATATCTTCTAGTCACTTCTACCTGGAAAAATACAGAATACTGAGGTTAGAAATTTCTTGGCTATATAGGCCCCAGTTTGATGAAGGAAAGGATTTTATTACCATTGATCACTGTTGAGAAAGATTGTGTGTGTGTGTGTGTGTGTGTGTGTGTGTGTGTGTGTGTGTGTTGGGCGAATTGAGCAGCAGGGAAAAGCATAAAAACAGGGGAAGAGGACTGAATACCAATGGACTCACCATTTTAAAAATGGAGGGGATTTTAGAGATTTTATAACTTATCCATTAGTGTGAGAAAACTGAGGCCCAGAGGAGGGAGCATGTTTCCAAGCTCACCCATCTCTGGAGAAGCTGAACCAGGCCTGGAGTGCACACGTACAGACTCT
>NW_007766375.1:0-404 GCF_000696425.1 Galeopterus variegatus | reverse complement strand
GTTTTGCCTTTACATTTAGGTCATGATTCTAGCTGCAACTGATACTTGCAAATAATAGGGAAGAGGTATCCAATTTCATTTTTTCTTTCCCCCATATGGATAACTAAGTGTCTCAACATTACTTATCAAGTAGAGTCTACTTTATTCACTGGCTTGCAAAGCCAGATCTGTCATGTATTGATTTTCTAAATGTATGGTTTCTCCATTTGATTGCATTTGTCAGTTTACCTGTTTCTGTCCCCAAACTACACTCTTATCAGACTTTATAGTAATTCTTGTCCTTCTACTGCATTAATGTGCTGGCTATTCTTCAAACCTTGTTGTTAAATATAAGTATTAAAATTAGCCTGAAAAAAACCCTGTAAAATTTCCTTTGGAATTGAATTGAATTTGAGAAAAAGTTA
>NW_007766374.1:5829-6176 GCF_000696425.1 Galeopterus variegatus | reverse complement strand
AAAATATTTGCAAAATATACATCTGACAAAGGATTAATATCCAGAATACACAAGGAACTTATACAACTTTACAACAAGAAAATAAATAACCCAATTAAAAAATGGGCAAAGGAGCTGAATAGGCATTTCTCGAAGGAAGATATATGAATGGCCAACAGACACATGAAAAAATGTTCATTATCACTCAGCATTCAGGAAACGCAAATCAAAACCACTTCGAGATACCATCTCACTCCACGGATGGCTAGTATCCAAAACACTGAGAGTGAGAAATGCTGGCAAAGTTGTGGAGTATAAGGAACTCTCATACACTGTTGGTGGAGCTGCAAAATGGTGCAGAGTTTATG
>NW_007766374.1:0-867 GCF_000696425.1 Galeopterus variegatus | reverse complement strand
CAAATATGTGTACCATATAAAAATTTGTAGTACGTTTATGCATGTAAAACACAAACTACCTCTAATCTTTTTATGTCTCAACCTGTTCTTGAAGTACCCATTCTGCCTAGTTATGAGTTACTCGATTGAGTCTCTTGAAAGGAAATTATGTCTGTGATTTCGTAGTCACTTCAATCATATGAAGATCTCCCCGCCACTATTTACTGGGAAAGCACCTGGTCCACAGCCATCTTCTGCTGACAATTATGACTCGCATGTCTCATTTGCTACTGAATCCTCCTGTCACAACCTGGGACATCCTCCCTAGCTAATATTCTTGCCTTTATTTGGGGCATAAAGGAAATGGCTGACTAATGGCTTGGAAGAAGAAATTTCTATGAGGCTCTTTCAAGACTTTCTGCCTAGGTGCCTCCTGTACTCATTCTTAAGTAAGTGTCCTGGTGTACTCAGGACCCATGGTTTCATCAGTGGATTTGTTCCCTTGATTTTCAGCTGGAAACAGGTGCATATCCTCTGTAGTCTAAGATTTTCCAAAAACTGGGGGTTTAAACCCAATTCCCTGTCTATGTAGGGGGACAATCAAAAGGTCCCCTCTTAGGCGTGATAAACCATGAGTCTCACTAGCAATTCTTTTAATGGCTTACTTCTCCTATCTCATATACTTCTCCTGACTGCAGAATATCAAGAATGGAGGATTCTTTTTTCTCCCATTTCATTGTTTAAGTCAGTACTTCACTCATGGGTATTCACAAAGCAGTTTCTCTCAAAACTAATTGTCATGGACTAAATTTTGTTACCTCAAAAGTCACATGTTGAGGGCCAGCCCGGTGGCGCACTGGAGAGTGCACTTCCTGGGAGCGCGGTGGC
>NW_007766373.1:5822-6176 GCF_000696425.1 Galeopterus variegatus | reverse complement strand
GACAAAAGTAAATTCACCTATAAAGTAAGGGAATAAAAAAGTGATATTTCTCATGAGTAACCTTGGATGTTGGAAAACTTAAAAGCAAACAAACAAACCAGTACATATTTTGAAAGACTGTATACAAATGAGGAAGGGAGGGAGTAAGAAAAGAGCATGAATGCATATGAAATTATTTTTATCTTTCTTCCAGCAAAACAAAAAAGTAACCAAGGAAGAGGAAGACATGAGAGTACTGGAAATAGTGGACTCTACACAAAAAAAAGCAGAAAAGGAACAAGTTAGCCATGAGCCACATGCCTGGAAGATCTGCAGCAGAAGCACAGAGTACCCAAGAAGGAAGGTATTTGCAAA
>NW_007766373.1:0-454 GCF_000696425.1 Galeopterus variegatus | reverse complement strand
ATCTAACAGAAGCCCCAGAAGAAGAAAACAGAGAAAGTGAGGAGGGGGAAATTATCAAATAGATGTGAGAGGAGACTTTTCTAGATCTGAAAGACTTGCATTTCTGATTGAAAGGGCCTGCCCAGGGCCCATGCCTGGACACATTCTCATGAAAGAAAAGAATAATATCCTAAGGGCCGGCCCCATGGCTTACTCGGGAGAGTGCGCTGCTGGTAGCGCTGAGGCCTCTATATATAGGGTTCGGATCCTATATAGGGATGGCCGGTGCATTCACTGGCTGAGCGCGGTGCTGACAACACCGTGCCAAGGGTTGTGATCCCCTTACAGGTCAGAAAATAATAATAATAATAATAATAATAATAATAATAATAATATCCTAAAAGTTTCCAGAAGGACAAAAGTAAATTCACCTATAAAGTAAGGGAATAAAAAAGTGATATTTCTCATGAGTAAC
>NW_007766372.1:5948-6177 GCF_000696425.1 Galeopterus variegatus | reverse complement strand
TAGTTTGATTTGGCCATGATTGCAGGTGGGCAGGTAACTGGGTCTCAATCCATTTAATATAACACACGTGGTCTTTCTCTCTTTTACTCTAGAAGGCAGAATGGCTAAGCTTGGGGAACATCTATCTTGCCTTTTTTTCCCTTTCTATTTCCATACATGGCAGAGAGATTGGATCATTGCTTTGATGTCTTGTAGGCTAGAAGGCAAAAAACGCACAAATTCTAATTTG
>NW_007766372.1:0-453 GCF_000696425.1 Galeopterus variegatus | reverse complement strand
AAGATAAGGAAATGTGTCTTCTGCGGAAAGAAGATGATTTGTATAAAAAAGAAAAGCCACATGAAGCAGCATAATAAAAATTGTGTGGAAGACAATAAGATCATTATAGGATGTGGAAATTCTTTTTATTTCTGTTACTATCTGTAATACTAAAAATGAGCTCATTTTGAGCACGTTTTTAATATAGTATCTGCAATAATGGAAAATGATGGAGTCATTCCTACTACAAAAGCTTTAGCTATTAAAAACCTACGTAAAAAGAAAGCTCCCGTTTCATTGTTGAGCACAGGAACTACATTATTTCCTGGATTTGGGAATGGAGT
The DNA here is from genome assembly GCF_000696425.1 of Galeopterus variegatus. Taxonomy (NCBI): domain Eukaryota; kingdom Metazoa; phylum Chordata; class Mammalia; order Dermoptera; family Cynocephalidae; genus Galeopterus; species Galeopterus variegatus. Next base: position 130 of record NW_007766372.1, on the reverse strand, counting down.
ATTCTTACCAATGGATGTTTTTGGTGAAATGAATTTGAAACTTTGGGGAAGGAAGATTGCCTGTGCATGTTTTGAGAGAAGGAAAGGAAGAGAAAGGAGAGAGAGATTAAGAAAAACCAAACACTTATCA
>NW_007766371.1:5943-6177 GCF_000696425.1 Galeopterus variegatus | reverse complement strand
GTTTAAACAAATGAATTAATTTTTAATCACAGCTTTAATCTAGGGATGCTCTTTTTCTTGTACTTGAATAATTAAAAATAATATTTCTAGTCAAAAATCAATCCTCTGCTGGCTTTAGAATTAGAAGATCAACCATATATAAATAAAAAGAATACTATGCATTGTATGAGAATTTTCAGATTTAAAGCTCAGTCTGTATAGTGGATTATGCTCATTCCAGAAGGTGTGCATGAT
>NW_007766371.1:5030-5251 GCF_000696425.1 Galeopterus variegatus | reverse complement strand
TAAAGGGGTTGACTTCTGTAGGAACAGTATCAGGTCTCTCTGTTTCAGGAGAGATTAAAGAAAACTTGGTCACCGATGCAGGTGTATATGGAACAGTTGGAGGAGGAGCTTGAGGAATTATCTTCTCTTTTTCTCAGCGAAGCAAGATGATAAACTGAGTGAGAATGGGAAAGGATTATCTGAGAATTGAGATCACTTGTTGTACAGTCTGAATATTTTAC
>NW_007766371.1:2510-3103 GCF_000696425.1 Galeopterus variegatus | reverse complement strand
ACAAAGGAAAGATCACTGTGTGGAAGAGAGAAACCACCTTGTCAGCTGGGAAAGCCCTGAATGGGTGAGTGTAGATGAAGATGCCAGGCCCAAACATGAGGAATATAACAATGATATGGATGCTGCATGTGGACATGGCCTTGTTCTTCCCCTCAGAAGAAGACCCGTGTACTCGGCAGAGGATGACTGCATACGAGGCCAGAAGCCCCAGGAAGCACAGGAGTGTCATCAGGCCACTGTTGAAGACCATCAGAANAAAAAAACATTGCTTTTTACTGTTGTTTATTTTCTGCCTTAATGGCTGTCTATTTACAATAAATCGTACCTCCAGGATATCAGTCACTTTATCTGTCTCATTGATAACTTTTTCTCCAGTGCCTAGAATAGTCCTGACAAATGGGAAGTACTCGATAAGTGCAGTATTTTGGAAATGAATAAATAAATTTCAGATATAATTTTACAACCTTGATTTTCTCATTCTTTCTTTCTCCCCTTTTTTCAGGCAATGTGCTGATTAAACAACTTTCTCATGGAAGCTTTTACTTCTTGATTGCGAAGAGTATAAATTACAGGATTCAACAAAGGAAAGATCA
>NW_007766371.1:0-396 GCF_000696425.1 Galeopterus variegatus | reverse complement strand
TTGTTCATGCAGCTTACCTAGCACTATTTGAGTCTCAAATACTCATATACTCACAACCCGCTTCTTTCTTTGTTTCTAATATGACACCAAAAGAGAGCATTTCAACAAACAATATGCTATATTATAAAATTTGCAAGTAAAAAACAAAATTTTAATTATTTCAACTCATAAAATCATAGCATAGAAGAATTGGAAGTAACAATCTAATTCCTTCATTTCAAACATTAGAAGCCTACTCATCTTTGCTACTGTGGTTATGTTACTTAAGTTTAGAATGAGTTTTACTTTTTGCTCTGATTGCCAAATAGTAGAAGAAGGCAGGTGTATACTATTCAGTTTAAACAAATGAATTAATTTTTAATCACAGCTTTAATCTAGGGATGCTCTTTTTCTTGT
>NW_007766370.1:3644-6177 GCF_000696425.1 Galeopterus variegatus | reverse complement strand
TGCACATTTAAATTTTTATGTGTACAGTGTTATGCTATCACCCTTTACAAAAAATATGTTCTAATTTGGAGTCCTGGTAACAACATATGAGAGTACTTTGTTTTCCACATATCTTTCCTGACTCTGGAAGTTGCCAGTCTTTCTTTTCCTTTGTTTTAAACTGATGAATAGCATAAATAGAGATAGGTTCTACAAGCCATAACTATCACAAAATGAACACAGTCATGTAACCACCACTCATATCAAAAGAGAAAAAATTCCTGGTCACCAAGAAGCCCTAGTGCCTCCTAACTCCCTTTCTCCTCAACAAAGTTAGATTAACTTCTAACCATAGAGATTAGCGAGGCCGGTTTTACCAATTTATAAAAATGGAATCATACAGTATATATTCTTTTGAGCCTGGCATCTTTGGCTCAACATTTTTTCAGGTGATCACTTTAGGCTCATACAAAAAGTTCATACATTTTCATTACTTTGTATGGAAATTTCTTTGTATGTGTGTCACTATAGTTTTAATTTGCATTCTCCTGATATAAATTAGATTGATCTCCTTGTATATGTTTTTTGGCCATTTCGATATGCACTTTTGTGAAGTGCCTGCTAAAGTTTCTTGCCTGTTTTCTGTTAGGTCTTTCCTTTCCTTGTTGATTTATAGAAGCTGTTTAAATATTCTTTATATGAACTCTTTATTCATTATATATTTTACTTGTCTTTTCTTATTTTTTGCTTCCCTTTTTTCTTTAATGGTTTCTTTTGATAAACAGTTATTTTTAATTTTAATGTAGTCCATTTTCTCAACCTTATAAGATACGACTAATGCTCTTAATCTTTAACGATCACCATGGTAATGAAATTAACTTTCTATATTATCTTCTAGAAATTGTGTTATTTCATTTTTAACATTGAGATCTACTACGTATCTGTAATTAACTTTTGTGCATGGTATGAAATGGAAGTCAACTTTTTCCCCATATGTATAGTCAGTCGACTTGTCCAATTATTGAAAACATTCAACTTTTCATACTAATTTACAGTGGCACCTTTGTTATAACTTAAGTATCTATACATTCATAGGTCAACTTCTCAATTCTCTTCTGCTGCTTTGATCTCTTTGTCTGTTTTTGTGTCAATACTGGCAATGTTGAACTTTGCCTGAGTTCTGTAGTCCTGGAAAACAGGGACAGTTAAAGAAATCCCACACGCTTCTTGTTCTGGGAAACTGCTTGCTGCAAAGAACCACTTTTCCCCCTATGACTTAGATAATACCCATATATATCCCTCCTGCCCCGGCCAATTTGACTTGACAGCAATATTTGCCACGCCTAAATTCACCTGGTAATTGAGGTGTCTTATTTGTGTTAGTTAATTGTCTTTATACAAAGAAAAAATTAAACTTCTTATATCTCTGTGTCAAGCGGTAGCACAGCTTGGAGCCAGGTACCTCTGCTAAACTCCCACAGAGACTGGGAGATAGATAGGGATGCTATCTTTCTTGATGTTTACATTTAAAAGATTTCAGCTTCAAGAAAACTTAAGAAAAACACTCCTGGTTTGTAAACCTGTCAAGAGGCTTGTTTAGTTTTTGAAAAGATTTACACACGTCAAAAGAACAGAGAAAGAATTTATAGTTACAAGTTTTCTAAAAGAAATGTTCTAGAAAAGGGAGGTGGGGGAAGTTTCTTTTTCAGCCCCAAGGAAAATCAGTTCTTTTAGATCTGTACTTACCCTTGCAATGTCTCCCTTTTGTAGTAACAAAGGCTGGACACAGGCCCTCCAAATTTGCATTCTGGTCGAATTGTTTATCTTCATTGATCTGTCAGAACAAAGTACTTATTGGCTGACTTGACCAAACCTTCATTAAGCTTCTCTCTTCCCTGAAGGAACCTCAACTTTGACTCACCCTTAACCTGAGCCCATACTGGCATGTAGAACACCTCCTCCTTAACACAGAGAAAGACACTTCCTGAGTCTTGCTTACTTCTCCCTATGAAAGAAAAGCCTGTTTTCTGCCTGACCTTTCAGATGTTTGCAGATCCCCTGGTCAGAACCCTCTTCCTATTTCAATAATCCTCTCCCTCTCTTGCAATAATCTTTTGAATAAAGTCTTTCCTCCTCTATGTCCAGATTTTTTATTTGACAGTACCATGCCTTGCTTATTGCCATAGCTTTATAATACATCTTAATATCTGGTAGAGTAAATATCTTCACTTTGTCAACAACCCAAGTCAGAGTGAATCTTATTTTGGTGAATCTTCCCTAAGAAAATAACCCAAAATATGCAAAATAGCTCATATTTATCACATTATTTATAAGAATTAAAACTACCTTTTATAAATTATGATTTATTTACCAAGATGGAATATTAAGCTGCCCTTAAAATGAATAAAGGTAATGATGATTCAAGGATAACAACCATTCCAGCCAACAATTCTTGAATGATGCAATGTAAAAGAAGAGGTGTGGGTGATATATCTAAAAAGACCAAATTCAGTAATCAGAAATGTAGAAATTCTGAAAAGTTGCTGGAAGGCAA
>NW_007766370.1:0-239 GCF_000696425.1 Galeopterus variegatus | reverse complement strand
GATTCAGAAGGTTTCTTTGGACAAAAATATTGAGCTTTATTAGCTTCAGCAAAGAAGTGACATTTTACATGATGCACCCATTGAACTGAACCTGAAAACTTGGCTCGGAGACCAATACTCAGTCTAGTTTTGGGGGATTTCTGAGAAAGCCTTCCCATTTGGACAGCTAGTGTTTAAATTTCACCACCTGTTGGCAGTAGAAATCACGTGGCTGAACGTATGTACACTTTTGAGATCTT
>NW_007766369.1:5839-6177 GCF_000696425.1 Galeopterus variegatus | reverse complement strand
TTAAAAATTGTGACATAATTACCTAAAGCAAAGACTTTAGTTTTAAAATAGCTTGTCTGCATCACTTGTACAAAGAGTCAATATTCTGTTTTGAAACTTGGACATTGAAATAAAAGGCAAGAATGTTTGTTCATAATTTTTTTTCTTTTTTATTGCATTATTTTAGTTCACTGAAGAATATTTATCAGATCATTCAGAAATTAGTAAAAAGAGAGAATACTAGAATATACTGTTTTATTGTGCTTGAATAACATTTTTAATTTTTAGAGTTGTTCATCAATGACATTTTGAACTCATAAGATTTAAGTGAAGTATATACAGTAAAATGCTGAGAGAAA
>NW_007766369.1:0-272 GCF_000696425.1 Galeopterus variegatus | reverse complement strand
CAATACATGACAGAGACGTGTCAAACTTTCTTCAGAAGCTGACTCTAGCCTGGAACATTTTAAGATGGTTGTACCTAGGGGACTATCTCAGCAAACTAACCTAAAGCTACAAACTTTTCATCAAATTCCCATGATGTTTTATACCTATGAGTCAATTTTTGTGTGTGTGAAATGTAAACCCCAAATCATTAAATTAGTCATTTTTATAAATTTAAAAATTGTGACATAATTACCTAAAGCAAAGACTTTAGTTTTAAAATAGCTTGTCTGCA
>NW_007766368.1:5964-6177 GCF_000696425.1 Galeopterus variegatus | reverse complement strand
TCTGGTACATATTTAATAAAAATACATTATTGGTTTCAATTTGCTCATATTTTGCTGAGGATTTTTTGCATCAGAGTTTATGAGAAATAGTTGTTCTATAGTCTTCCATTCTTTTAATGTCTTCATCTGGTTTGGCATTAGAGTTTTGCTGTTCTGCTAGAATGAGTTAAAACTATTCCTTCTGATTCTATTTTCCCAAAGAGAGTTAGAGAT
>NW_007766368.1:0-441 GCF_000696425.1 Galeopterus variegatus | reverse complement strand
ATGCAGAAGTAACTGTCAGTGCATACGAGCACTCAGTCCATGACTATCAACACTCTATGCATCAGAATCACCCATGATGCTCTTGAAAATACGGATCCTGTTGTCCATTCCTCAAGATTCTATTTCAGTAGCTAATATTTGCAATACAGGCATCTTCCTATGTCAGAAGTGAAAACCTGTGAGTCTAGTTGTCAGGCTGGAACACAGACCTCTCTGCCCAGTCCTGGGTGGGTCGTGAGGCAGGTAGTTGATAAAAGATTCTGGTGGCCAGTGGTTCAGTGCTGCTGTCTCTTTTACCAAAAGTACACAATAGTGGCAATAAGCCAAGGAGGATATGGGCGTGCACGCGCAGTCACAGCACTCTTATATAACTTGTTTACGATGGATGTGCTGAACCATACCCAGCCAGATGTGAGGCAAGGGGGCCTGAAGATTCTGACT
>NW_007766367.1:5644-6177 GCF_000696425.1 Galeopterus variegatus | reverse complement strand
GCACTGGCAGCTGCAATCTTCCCACTAATTCCATTTCCCAGGATTTCTCTCAGAGTCCTGGCAATATTGAAGTTATAAAAATACAATCCTAACCAGTCTCTTCAAACATCACATATTATGCTCATAAAGTCATTCACATAATCACAAAGTACCAACATATTTTCTACCAAGGATGTGGAAAAATAAAAAGAAACGAGCTGTATGCTAAAGTATATACTGGCTCTCCGATACCTTTAAAAAGATATACAAGGCCTAACAAACTCTCAAAAGAGAATGTACTCACAGTTAATTTGGGTCCATGTTTGAGACTCTTAAAAGAATATTTTTATGTAAATACCAGTTGTTGTGGAAGAGACAAAGAAAATCATAATTTAAGGGATAGAGCAGAAAATATGGATAAACTATATAACTTCAGAAACTTTTTCATTGTTGTGACTTAAACTTCTTAAAAATTTTAAACAATATAAATGTAAATAGTTTAAATCTTTTAAATGAAATTCATGATAATTTTTATCAAGTCTGAAGGGGAAAAA
>NW_007766367.1:0-1234 GCF_000696425.1 Galeopterus variegatus | reverse complement strand
TTTTCCCCATGCAGACATTTTAAAATTTTATGTAGTTAAATATATTAATTTTCTCTTTTGTGGATGTTGAATCACTGGTGGATTCCAAGAAGGTATAAGAATTCTCCCAAGGACACACTACAGGTAGAAAGTGTCATAATGGCTCCTTTCAGTCAAGTGAAGACTACTTTTAAACTCACTAAGAAACTTTGTTCTCTAAAATCACAGACTGTCAGAAAATTACTTCAGTAAGATTTAAATATTTCACTCTTGCCTAGAGTATCTACATCATTTTGACAAAATCAGTTTGATGTCCAACCTAGTCCTAGAGCTTCAAATATGGGGTTTCTGAACACTGTTTTACCTTTAACTTGACTTTGTGGTTTCCAAAGAAACAGGATCTAGATCCCACTTTGCAGGCTGTTTCTTTTTATACACAGTCCTGCTTGATGTCTATTAAAACCCTCCTTCATTTAAATTTCTTACACTCTACCCTTCTGCTCAATCTTATAAAACTCAAATTTTCCTTTGTTTGGTAAGATGCCCCAGATTTCTGCTGGTATGTGGTCTCCCTCATTGCAGTGGGTCAATAAATTAGGTTTGTTCCTGGTGGTTATGGACTGATTGGGCTGAGACAAGTAGTTAAAGATACCTAGAAAAAGATATATCTAACGCATTAGGAAAACAAGTAGTGCGATTGGGAGGAATAAGGGGTTTAAGTTGGGTGAAGAATGTATCAGATTAATTCACAAAACACGTGCATGCTATCCTTTCCTTTTCTAGAGGTGACAGCAGAGTTAGCTCTAAGCAGGCAAGCAAAAAAGAGAGATAACTTTCAAGCTTACAGTCATTAGGACAAAAATCAAAACAGTTGCCTGGCAAAAGTCAAATTCTTCCTGCCATTGGGATTTACAAGAAATGTGTCCATGTAAAGAAACACTGTGATGAAGTGAACTACATTCTCAGCTATGTCTCTAAATTGAATAGAGACTAGTAACATGCTCCACAAAGCAAGTAACGTTATTGAGATTCCTCAGGATTGACGAGCTGTTCTTGTCTGTGCCTACATTGATCACATCACCTCTCCTGCCGTTATCTCATCCTCTGTGAAGTGATGAAGGGCCTTCATCGACGTGTGTGTCCCTCTTACATGTACCTGCTGGATTGTTAGCAACATGGAACTTAAGGAAAAATGCACTGGCAGCTGCAATCTTCCCACTAATTCCATTTCCCAGGATTTCTCTCAGAGTCCTGG
>NW_007766366.1:5835-6177 GCF_000696425.1 Galeopterus variegatus | reverse complement strand
CACTCAGTAACGTTGACATCTGCTGCTCAGGTTATACCACTGGGTGGCCTAAGAGCTTATGCCGTTCTTCCTGAAAAACCAGATCAAATTATTATGGCCTTCTGTTTTGCTTCGTTCCCCAGTTAATGAAACAATTTTACAATGAGACCAACTATGACAGAACCGGTGAATTCATGGACGACATCCCCCTGACGTTGCTGTGGTCCGTCACTGTGTCCCTGTTTCCCTTTGGAGGTTTTGTTGGATCCCTCCTGGTTGGCCCCTTGGTGAATAAATTAGGCAGGTAAGAGAAGGTGAATGTTTAATTCCCTGAAACTTATAGACACCCATTAGAGTTTTTTT
>NW_007766366.1:0-501 GCF_000696425.1 Galeopterus variegatus | reverse complement strand
GGATAAACAGGCTTGGAGCAGCCTGTACCTGAGTGTGGCTGGCCTTGGGTGGGTGTGCACATACACAGTGGGTCCTCACACGAGGGGAGAGGAAACACCCTCAGGACACTCAGCGTAGACCAAGGGAATTTGCAGATGCAGGGCCACTGGCGTGAAGCAGTTCTTCAGATCTCAGCTTCTCACAGAGGGCACCCAGGAGCCAGGTCCCACTGGACACATGGTGGGCAGGCTCCAGGAGAGGGCTCAGGTCTTCTGTGGCCTTGCAATTTATTGAGGAGCCTGGAGGGGGCAGGGACCATCTAACTGATCAGAAGATTGGAGTCCTTTCTTTCCGGGTGAGAAATGACCTGGGCGCTTTGCCTGTCCCAGGCCCCCCTCCTCTCCCCTGGCTGCCCCAGCTAACTCGCTGTTCGTCAGACTTTGTCCTGACTCCCTCCCCCCACTCAGTAACGTTGACATCTGCTGCTCAGGTTATACCACTGGGTGGCCTAAGAGCTTATG
>NW_007766365.1:5470-6177 GCF_000696425.1 Galeopterus variegatus | reverse complement strand
CCAGCCAAAATACATTACCAAGCAAGGCTACTCTTCAAAAATCAGGGGGAACAGTGTATTTTCCAGACAAACAAAAACTGTGGGAGTTCACCCCACACAACCAGCTCTACAAGAAATCCTCAAGAAAGTCCTGCATAGGTAACCCAAACGATGATAATCACCAGCACGACTACATGAAAAAGAACAAACCCCACTAGTAGAGCCTATATGCAAAAGAGAAGTAAAAAAAAATTATACCATACGAACTCAAAAAACCAATGAATGCTGAAGAAAACAATAAAAGGGAAAGAAAAGAACAAAAGATATTTAAAACAACCATATGAAAAGAATTAAACGCCAGCAGTAAGACAATACCTTCCAATAAAACCCCTAAATGTAAATGGATTGAAATCCCCACTCAAAAGGCATAGACTGGTTGAACGGGTTTAAAAACTTGACCCAACTATATACTGCCTACAAGAAATCCACCTCACCATAAAGATTCACACAGACTCGATCAGGAGTAGCTATTCTAATATCAGATAAAATAGATTTTAAACCAAAAACTATAAAAAGAGACAAAGAGGGGCATTATATATGTAGGAAAGGGATTTACCCACCAAAAAAAAATAACAATATAAATATTGATGCAAACAACATCAGAGCACCCAGATATGTAAAGCAAACACTGTTAGGTTTAAAGACAGAGATAGACCTCAATACAATAA
>NW_007766365.1:0-274 GCF_000696425.1 Galeopterus variegatus | reverse complement strand
ATATGTATTCACAATTTACTGGGGAATAAAATCCCAGAGAAGTAAGGGTGAAGGAGGAAGGTAGGTGGAAAAGGGATGGAAAAAAAGCAAATGTCAGGGAGACACTACCAAGCTGGACAGGTGATTACTTGCAGATATCTGCAGAGAGGCCCAATGAACTACTGCATTCAGGACAAAACAACCAGGGAAAATTTTTATCTGCTGGTTTTCTCAGCTCCCTGGCTTCCATTGGTTGAAAACTTCTTATCAAGGCAGGGTGTTACTCCTCTGCATC
>NW_007766364.1:5937-6177 GCF_000696425.1 Galeopterus variegatus | reverse complement strand
TATTGCATATTTACTGTATATTTTAGTGATATCAGCAAATTGTAGAGTTAGTCTTTTTTTTTTAAAAAGATGACTGGTAAGGGGATCTTAACCCATGAGTTGATGTTGTCAGCACCATGCTCACCCAAGTGTGCTAACCGGCCATCCCTATATAGGGATCTGAATCGGTGGCCTTGGTGTTATCAGCACCACACTCTCCCAAGTCAGCACCACACGCTCCCAAGTGAGCCATGGGCTGGC